>NW_028289350.1:0-126662 GCF_059628265.1 Tinamus guttatus
AGTGGAGCTGCAGGCCATGTGGCCGTGTCTGCAGCCACTTGTGCCTCTCATACGGCCTTGAAGTTCTCCAGAATGTCTACCAGCAAGCGCCAGGTGGTCAGTGCCCCAGTGGTTGTTAAATCGCCCTTAGAGGCAAAGTCAAAAAGCACTTTGCCTGCAGCCTCCCATTCTATCAGATCGAAAGCAGTCTGTGCATCCCCCCTGCAAGCCTTTCCCTTTGCACCACAGTAATAATGTTCTTAAACCAGTTTTATCATACTTGATCCCTCTTTTCAGCAGCATGCGATCCCAAATGTTCACTATAGCCTTTTCCTCCATAGATGGGTTTGCTCCCATCTTTTATAGTTCCCAGTAGCTCACCTAGTCACAGTCCAGCTGCGATTCCCACGGGGTTCTTCAGCACTTCCCGCCGGAATCCTTCGGCTCCCCTCGCCGACACTCAGCTACTGGGCTCCACCCCCGCCGAACTCCCCTCGGCCTGTATTTACAATATTTACAAGACCACGTTGGGGTCACCAGTTGTCAGGATGCATGCTATACGCAAGCTTTTATTGATCAAGCAGGTACAGTACTTCAGACCTCATGCTCGCGCGTGCACATGCGTACGCTCTCTCCCCTTCCCGAGTCCTTCTTTTATATCCTTCATCCTCATCATGGCTGCATGTTGATTCATGATTGGCTGTTCCGTTTAGTTCTTCTTCATTGGCAACTTCCACGTCTTCACTTCCTTTAAGTTGTTTACTTGCTGCAGGCCAGGTTTTTTCAATCTTGTTCAAGGATGTGGTAACTTGAGACGATCCTGGCTCTCAGACAAGCTGAAGGCCATCTGACCAGCTCTCAGTCCCCACAGCCAAGAACTCAGTCCTCTCCCACTGAAGCACAATTCCTGTAGGAAAGAGTGAATTTTTAGAGTATCACCCTGCTACGTCCCCAGGGATGAGGCTTTTTTTCTGCTCACGCTGATTCTCCTGGGGGAGCAACAGCTTCAGTCTTAATCTGGCTCTATACAACAGGAAATATATTCTGCTGATCTTGTGTAGGGTTGACCCTTATTTAAGAATTTACCATTTATCCTGCATTTAGATGGCATTACTTTGCCTGCTTGAGATGTGTACCTTCCCATAGTTTAATCATATTAAGTATATTTAAAATACATATGATAAAATATTAGCTATAGTCAAATTAGTATAAAATTAGTTTATGTTCAAATATTTTTAAGGCATTATATCTTAAATACCTGAAACATTACTTTATTTTTAAAGAAACATAATTCTCCCATTCTTAAAAAAAAAGAAAACAAAACAAAAAAAAAGGAAGGAAAAAAGATGAATTATTTTCACAGAAGACAAAATATCAGTTTCAAAATGCATCTTTAACCTTCTAGGAAGGACCTAACACCAATCAAATCAAAGTCAAGCAATTCAAAGTTGGAAGTAAGACGTAGACGTAAAGATGTAAGACATAAAACTGCCCTGTAACTACCAAGCCTGTTGCAGCTTCCTCTCCTGCCTACTGTGCACGACTAACCTGGCACCTTCTGCAGACTGCAATGTTTTGTAATAGAAGCTTTTTCCAAAAACTTGTCCACAGTAATGCTATTTCATTTTTAGTTTTAGTCCTTCCTCTGCACGGTTTTCTCTTTTAGTTTACTGCATTTCAACTTGCTGTTAGAGTTCACTTAACTTCTCTGCTTTTTTGATATTTCTCTGTGTTTAATAGTTCTCAGATCGAAGTCTTTGTTCAGCCCATCAAAAAGACAGCCTAAGAGCAAAATTCCAGTCCTAGATTTTGATTTCTTTGTCAAAAGTTATCATAGTCAGACTTCAGGGATGTTCCAGCTAATCTTTCCTTTCTTTTGTGGTAGTGATCTTCTGGCAGCAGCTATAAAATTTCCCAGCTGAATTTAGGAGCCTTTAATAAAGGTCACTTGCTAAGTCTATTGCATTACTCATATGAGGGGAAAAAAATAGACAGTTCCAAATAGCCAGTTCCCTGTCTAACCCATGTGCATGGACAACAGAACTAAGCCCTGATTCAGAAAACAATTCAGCTGGGATTCCTTTCCATTCATTTTCCAATCCGCTCTTTGCCTCTCATCTCAGTCTGGAAAAACTCTACGAACTCCTGAGTAAACTCTGACCAATTACTTCCCATAATGCTTGTAGCTGATCTTGTGGGAAATTTGTCTGTGGTTTTGTTTTTGATTACAAATTTTCTGCTACTTGTTTACAAGTTGACATTCTTTAAGCCACACACATACACTGCTTTCTGCTTCGCTGTCTTACTTGGACAAGCCTGAAGCAACCAAACTGTAGCTGACCAAAGTCTGTGAGAAAATGGTTCATGGAGGCAGATGCAACAGATTAGAGGTGACTATTACAGTTGTATGGAATAGTGCAGACGACATTTCCTCTTATTTTAATTTTAACATCACTTTTTCTAGCAAGCTTGGAATTGATTCAGTTTGTATTGCTTGGAGCAGAGCTGTGCAAAACTTTTAATCTGAAATTCAACCTCATTACCTGCATTTAGATTTTATTGCAGGCATGTCCTGGAACCATGGCTTGTATATTTTCCTAATTGCATAAATCACTCAAATGAGCTTTTACAATATGTGTTTCTGAGGAGCACCATGAGAACCTCACAGTTTCTCATGAAGACAAAACACAACACAACAGCTTTTGAGGAATAATAAGAAAGGAGAAAGAGATAAAACTATAGGAATTAACAAACAGCTTTAAGATATGGCAAGAAGTTCTCATCATGTTTTCTTATAATGCCAACATGAGTAGAGCTTTTTTTGTATGAACATAACTGAACAAAATGCAATATGACAAAAAGAAGTACAACTTTCACACAATGAAAATTAAATCCATGAATTCCATTTTATAAAGGAGCACTGAAGAAAGACTCAAGAGTTAGAATTAAACGAGTTAGAAGAGTTAGACACAATTGCCATGTGTCTTTTGACACATATTATCAGCTACCAACTCCTGGGTTGGACTGCACAATTTCTTCTTCCAGAGGAATCAAAAATGGCTAAGTTAGGTCAAGAAATAAGATGGACCACTGCTGGGAACAGCATGGCATCAGTCATGTTGGTATGTGGTCTGGGTATTAATTTGGACAGCTAAATTCCATGCTACAGAATAAATTACATACCCAGACAGTTTAGTGACAGTTCACTAGAACTACAAAACTATTCAAAGAAAGAAAGACATGCAGGAAAAATAAAAATTCCAAAGCCAAGGAGAAGGTCTGCATGACCAGTCCACATCAAAGTTTGCCATCAGTCTTAGAGTTGTACCTCAATTATATTTGCTCTCAGTCTTTTTTCAGCACAGTCATCCAAATGCATCTGTTTTGGACAGGCATGCTGACAGGATGGCTACTCCTTAAACAGTCATGTCTGGTCTGTTCAACATCAAGAGAACTCTTCCTTCCAGCACTGCCTCTTTTTTTTTTCCACCTACTGGAAGCCAAAAAGATTATTCGAACACTGAAATTGTTAGCTAATTACTTGCCCAGGAAACAAAGTTGAAGGATCAGGAAGAAAGAAAAGGTGGGCATTGTTATGAATGTCTAATTCCAATTTTCCTAGAAATCAAAGTTTATAAATGTTAACTGGTGTGGGGTAATAAGAATGACCTTACAGTTAGCAGATCCCGTTAGCATAACTTTGGGGAAATACCAAATAAGCATTATTATAGATTGTTGCAGTTCAAACGGCTGCAGCGACCTGGTTCAGGGACGGCACGGCGACCACCCCCAAGCCACTCAGGCCATCAGCTAGTTGACACCAATGTGGTGGACGGCAAAATGGCCTTTACTGATGGGTAACAAGGTGTTATATAGCTAGGTTTACAACGTCACATCCGTCTGCTTACACCATAGACTAAACACTATTGGCTATTAGGGGCCCTATCTTTCCTTACAGCACGATATCTTCCGGCCGCCGGACCCTAACTATCTGCAACAACTTCCCCCCTCCCTATGCATAACAAAACTAGCTAAAATACAACTATTTTATTCTTATTACCATCTTATTCTATTCTTATAGTTAAACCAATCTTAAAATTACATATCATAAACTTGACATAAAACATAAGGCACAAAGAAGAAGGCGCGTAGAAGGTAGGGGATGACAGGTAATACCAGGGTGTAGGAATAGGGTGTACCTTGGGATAACTGGGGGGTAATACTGAGTGGATATATTCTTAAAGCAGTTGTCGGTGTTCTACTAACATGATGTTAACCTTCTCTAGCCGATTCTTGACAAACAGCATGAGCTTATTCAATATACAGGGTCCAAAGATTAGCGTCATCATGATCATTATGATCGGCCCTATCAAGGTGGATATCAGGGTGGTTAGCCACGGCGAACCGGTGAACAAATTTTTGTACCAGTTGCGTTTGGAACAGGGTTCAATGGGTGCTAGTTGGCAAGTCATGGCACTGAAAACTGGTGGCCCTGTAGTTATTTTTGTACTAATTGCTCGAGATTGTTCGATCTGTTCAAGTACCCCATTTAAAAGGCTGGTGTGACTCTACCTGTCCTATAGTGACAAGCTGCAAAATTAAGATAACGCAAAGGCATCGCGGCCCCCTCTTGCGGAGGCTGTTTTGTTGTTTTCTGGATTCGGTCAGCGTGGAACTCACAGGCTCGGGCGGGACGCTTGTCACCGGGGCGTACGGGTTACGGGGGTGTCCGATGATCCGGTCCTGTGAACAGAAACTCACAATTTTCATTAGTTTTATTTTGAAGGTAACAGCCAGATGCTCTTCCTTTGCAACATGCTTAATCATGAATGCTCCCGCCGGTTTACCTTCTTTTTCTCCTTCCTTAAGTTTGAATCAGTTGTGAGCCGCTCGTCCTGACTAGTGTCTGATCCGGAGTCGGAACTCGACTGACTGGTCACTTCCGGGCTCCGGTACTTTTTCGTTGGGCTTCGGCGTTTTTTGAAATGTCCGCTCTGATCGGTTCTCGGCCCCTCCCTCGGGCCTTCTCTCCGCCCCTCCCTCGGGCTCGCTCCCGGCCCCTCACTCGGACCTCCTCTCCGCCCCTCCCTCGGGCTTGCTCCAGGCCGCTCGCTCGGACCTCCTCTCCGCCCCTCCCTCGGGCTCGCTCCAGGTCCCTCGCTCGGACCTCCTCTCCGCCCCTCCCTCGGGCTTGCTCCCGGCCCCTCGCTCGGACCTCCTCTCAGCCCCTCCCTCGGGCTCGCTCCAGGCCCCTCGCTCGGACCTCCTCTCCGCCCCTCCCTCGGGCTTGCTCCCGGCCCCTCCCTCGGGCCTTCTCTCCGCCCCTCCCTCGGGCTCGCTCCAGGCCCCTCACTCGGGCCTCCTCTCAGCCCCTCCCTCGGGCTCGCTCCAGGCCCCTCACTCGGACCTCCTCTCCGCCCCTCCCTCGGGCTCACTCCCAGCCCCTCCCTCGGGCCTCCCTCAGGTGTCCGGTCACTCCCATTGGTTCTCGGCGCCTCACTCGCGCCGGGGGCACCCTCGCTCCACCCTACCCCCTGCGGCTCGGCGCCATTTTGAGGGGCATAGGGTGGTGGCCTGGCCCAGACGTCACCATGCTCTGACTTCTTTTCAATGTTCCTAGCTTCCTCGGCTAGCTCGCTCCAAACAGATTTCGGCTGTTTCTGCTCCTCTGTAAGCGGGGCGGGGCTCGGGGATGGAGGGGATGTATCACCCTCTTGCTGACCTTTAGGCTCAGCAGAATTGCCATCATCTGGGGGGTGCAAAGTCTGTGCGGCTGCCCCGACTCCCATTTTCGGGGTGGCTAACAAACAGTCCCTTATTGCCACCCAGGTCTCCTGCTCTTTTCTAGCTTTCTGCAAGGCTTGTACAACTTTTCCCCAAGCCTTAAGGTTTTTCCCACAACCTGAAGACATAATCTCCTCAGCCAACGCCTTAGTACATTTGTCCCACACTTCAGGGACACGCTTCAGGGACTTCAGAATATCCACCGGCTGGTCTATAACCTTAATTTTTAAAAGCCTCGCAACTGCGAGAGTAAAATCTTTTGGCTTACAAATCTTTGGCTTACAAATCTTTGGCTTACAATCAATCCCCCAATGCTTATGTAATTGCGATACGACCTTCACGAGGGCTTCCATCCTCCTTGTTGCTCTGATAGCGTCCTCTCTGCCGGGCTGGTCCACTCACTCCGGCCGCCGTTCACCCGTCCAGGCGATGACGTTCCCGGGTTTCGGCACCACTTGTTGCAGTTCAAACGGCTACAGCGACCTGGTTCAGGGACGGCACGGCGACCACCCCCAAGCCACTCGGGCCATCAGCTAGTTGACACCAATGTGGTGGACGGCAAAATGGCCCTTATTGATGGGTAACAAGGTGTTATATAGCTAGGTTTACAACGTCACATCCGTCTGCTTACACCATAGACTAAACACTATTGGCTATTAGGGGCCCTATCTTTCCGTACAGCACGATATCTTCCGGCCGCCGTTCCCTAACTATCTGCAACAATAGATGCGAGATACAATAAAAACAGCAGAGCTGCCATTGCTCATTCACATTCACAAAATAGTTAACATTCAAAGACTAATTTTCCTCACCATAAAATCAATGATTGAAATGTGGTTATCTTAGCTATCTTAGCTATCTTTAACTAAAAGGCAGCAGGTATGTATTAGGAACAAAAGGAGATCCCATTAGTGATGAAAAGTAATATCCCTTAAGGAAAAAAATAATTTAATTAAGTATAGCTTTTAATTACCATTACTATAAACTCCAGATTACAGATAGATAAAATTTTCTACTAAATTCTATTGAAATTTTGCATAAGAGACAAGTATTCTGAATTAAAATGCACTAGATACAATTCATCAATATTTCCTGTAGGGGCATTTCCATGTTTTCTTCTTCTTCATCCTCCATCTCATCCCTTTGGACACCAACTTTTAGTTAGGAACTCTAATCTTCTGAATGCATATCTCTTCCTTTTTTTTTTCCAGTCTTGGTCACACAGAATGGATAGCCAATAACATGAGAGTTTGAATAGAAATGTTGACTGTATTTAGGAACTGAAACTTTGGCAAAGTGAGATCACCTGTTCCCAGGTCATTACTACTGGGATGCCACGATGCACATTTCAAAAAAGATCTCTCTGATGTTGTTCAAACTTTCTGTGAATTGAAGAAAAAACACCATAGATTCAGGAAGGCAGTATTTTCTTCTTTGTTCTCCTTCCTAGTTCACTGAATTAAACTAAATGAGATGATTGTTACATTTGGTTTGGGTTTTTTCCCCCTCACAGTAAATTCCATCTTTTCAGCTTTTCAGTGATCTGCAGAAAAGAGAAGAGAAACATTATCTTGAATCAAAAGACATCTTGTACTTGTTGGAAACAGATCAAAGGACTGCAAAGTAATGTTGACAGGTAGTCTCACTTTGGCCAAAGACATGCTTTTAAGTTGAAGTAATACTTTTTATTAGATCAACATAATGGGTTAAATCATTGATCGTATGGATGCATTGGCTAAATTGGCTAAACTCTAGCAGTATACCTGTTGATCTTATTAAAAAGATTATCTTCTTACACAGAGTATTTCTCTGATATGCTTAGACCATTACTATTGCAACAACTCTACTACCAAGAAAATATTGTTCACAGAGGATAAAACATGAAATACAGTTTGAGGATAAAGCTCAAAGAAAAAAGAATCAAGTACCTTTTGTGGTATCATAGCACAGATAGCATCCCAGAGTAATCCTTGTCTACTTGTTTCCAAAAACAGATTGTGCTTATCCAACACATGTATCTGAATATGCACTGTGAACTGCATCTTAATAGATACACTATGGCCAAGTTGCTCACACTCAAGGGCCCGATAATTGTCAGGTGCCAGCTTAAATGGGCTGATTTTTCAGTACCACACAAGCCTTCATTGGAGTGAGAAGGAAGAATATATGGTTATAGGGGGTGAGCCAAAGACACTGAAGGAGAGGGCTTGACCTCAGCAGGTTATGTTTTGGAGTGTGAATCTTGGTCCCAGGCAGACAATCTGATAGTAGAATTAAATATTTTTTTCATGGGCAGGAAATGTGGGAGTTGGGTACCCACCAAGATCTACCTTTCAAATACCACGAAAAGGCTCTTGTAATGTCAGTATCTCCTCTTGATGTGCAATGACGAAAATATGCATTAGGTTGCTTGCACTGCCATTTCACCACCCCTGCAGCCACTCCACTGATTACACATGGGATGGACCGGTTTCAACTTTCACATTTAAATATACATAGGAGGCTATGAGGAGCAGAAGGTCTATTCACCTTCCTTGGCAAAATGGATCACCTTTAACAAGACAGTATTTTCCAAGCCAATGTTATCCTGCACCTTTTTCAGTGTCTGTCCACATGTGTCTAGCTAAGTTTTGTTAAATTACAGTCTCCTGAATAGAATCAGTCCTGCAATTTTTCTTACTGCATTATTTGACTGACTAACAGGGGGAATTTCCCCATACCTAAACTTTCTTCAGACTATTGTTGTCTGCTCCAGCATACTTTTGTCTAGCTCCTGCTCTTGCTTCACTGTCTTCCCAAAAAGATAAGACCCTATTCTGCACTGTAGTCAAGGGCTTCTCAGATACACATGCTGGGGGAGGCACTATTAATTTCTGAAAGAAGTAGTTGTTTTTCACAACATCGTCCATTCTGAATTTCCCACCAAGATCCTTCTTTCTCCTAAATCCAACTTGCTTCCCTGGGAAGAAACATATATCACAAAAAGTGTTGGACAACATCTAATCGGCACACCCCCTGGAGCTAAAACTTTACCATATGCTGTCTCCTGATGCTGCCAATCCCTCCAGTTCTTAGGGAGAAAGCACATTCCCAAAGACATCTGTGAACATGCAGCAAATAAATACATTTGTGAAAACAGAGGAGGTGTTTGCAACATTGACACAACACTTGCTTAGAAATTTGCATTTTCCTACTGCAGGCCTTTTATTTTGGTTAGTCAATTTATTTAATACACTTTGCCTCCAAAAATATTTTGAGACATATCACTGGACAGAGCCAGGCTGAACTTTAGCCAGGTTTAGCCATTCAAAAATAAAAATGCATTGTCTTTCCTTCCACAAATTTACTTCTTTCTCATTATTTACAAATTGGTGAATGTAGGGCTGGTAGGAGGAGAAGTTTAGAAACATAAATGAGCCAACCCAAAATGAGGTAGACATAACCTGAAATATTACAGAACTTGTGTAATAGTGAGTGTCTATATTCCCTATGCCTCCTTGCACTTTCAGACAAACCAGTTACTAACTGGTCTAGTCGCTGAGTCTAGTTGGAGGCCTGTGGCCAGTGGTGTCCTGCAGGGGCCAGTACTGGGCCCGATGCTCTTCAATTTGTTCATCAATGACTTGGACGAGGGCACAGAGGGCACCCTCAGCAAGTTTGCCAATGATACAAAACTGGGTGGAGTGGCCGACACTCCTGAGGGCTGTGCTGCCATTCAGAGGGACCTAGACAGGATGGAGAGTTGGGCAGAGAGGAATCTCATGAGATTCAACAAGGACAAGTGCAGGGTCCTGCACCTGGGGAGGAATAACACCAGGCACCAGGACAGATGAGGGGTTGACCTGCTGGAAAGTAGCTCCGCAGAGAGGGATTGGGAGTCCTGGTTGTCAACAAGTTAACCATAAGTCAGAAAGACTAAGCAAGCTGGGCCTGTTTGGTCTGGAGAAGAGAAGGCTGAGAGGAATTTGATCAACATGTTCAAGTACCTGAGGGGTGATTGTAGGGAGGATGGGGCTAGGCTCTTCTCCATGGTGGCCAGTGACAGGACGAGGTATAACGGGTATAAATTGAAACACAGGAAGTTTAATCTCCATATGAGGAAGAACTTCTTTACTGTGAGGGTGACAGAGCCCTGGGACAGGCTGCCCAGAGAGGTTGCAGAGTCTCCTTCTCTGGGGATCTTCAAAACCCACCTGGACGCCACCCTGTGCCCTGTGCTCTAAGTGTCCCTGCTTGAGCAGGGGGTATTGGACTAGATGATCTCTAGAGGTCCCCTCCAACCTTAACCATTCTGTGATTCTGTGAACTGCAACTAACTTTATATTTGCACTGATACTTTTTAAGGAAATTAATTTATTGCTTGTTATTTAAAAATTTAAATAATTCTACTTACAGCTTATACAAATCATGGCAATCACGTTTTAGGGGGTGACGAGACAGCTCTGGTAGATTTTGGAACTGAGTCCAAAGCTTAAGTATATAGCTACTTATGCTCAGCTAGAAATGCATGTATTTGTGGGTGGGTAGGTAGGTAGATGGGGGTTTTCTTTTTTAACTAGACTGATTTAGTACAAGGATGCTTTGTACTTTTGTGTATGAAGAGCAAAGGCACTACAAATTTGTGCTAGGTGGTAATTTCACTGCAGGGAATGTTAATAAAATACCAGAACATTAGCTCTGTTTACATTAGAGAAAAGCATTTTATGATGTACACATATATAGAGCATTCCTGACCCTTAGTCGTGGCTCCAAGCTTTCTTATATGTGGAAAGCATATCTAGAACAGATGTTTCATTGTTTCACACAGGCCACTGTAGATACAGCTGATAAGCTTCAGTGGACATGTTTATTGAAACTTTCAGACAGAATGTCTCAGTCACCTGGTAAGCATTTTTTAATTTGAAATCTGCCTTTTCTCTGAATCGTACAAAGCTAGTTTTTTACCTCACCCTTTCCTGCGTATACTTTTGCCACTAATACCAAGCTTGAACTCTGCCTTACCTGGAGATTTCATTATTTTTCTGGGCTGTCAAGCCCAGACACCTAGATTGTTCTTGCACACCAAGTGATTTTATACATTAGAATGTAAATTAGGAGGGGAAAATGGCTTCCACATTTTAACAGATCTTAAGGGCTCAACACTGGGGATTTCAAAGACAAGATCAAAAGGTCTTTCACTGCCGAGAGGCATTAGCCACTGGCTTTCTGTGCCTTTCTCTGTTTTTTTCCCTGGCCTATTTCTCCAACTGGTTTATTGAAGTAGCAACCACATGGTCCAAGAGAAGTTCTGAGCATTTTGTGTGATGGGCAGTTTGAAACTCACAGGAATGTACAAGTCCAACCCTTACATTGAGAGGACCTTCCTCTGATCTCATCCCTTGCAAACCAAGAGTAATCTTCAGTAAAGCAATGGAGCACACAGCCGTAAGACAGGCATAGGCAAGATCAGTGTAAGAGATGCAGTCTCTGGTGTGCTGCTGTATATGTTTCCTTGCTGCACTGATCCAGTTGTGACTTTTACCACAGCATACACTGAAAAGCTTCCCAAATGTGAAAACAGAATATGTTCAATTTCTCTGATTTCTATAGGGAATTTATTTCCTCACTCCAGAGGTAGAAATGACCATGTGACCTTCTGAAATGGTTAGACCAACTGCTTAGTGTGTGAAATATTGTTGTATCACCTGTTTCTATTTCCTCACTGAGCTCACTGTGATTTTAATTCCACCCCAGTTCTCACGAAGATAAAATGTGAATAAACTCAACAGGGCGATGCTAGATACAAGAACAACATTCAGGCAGAATTTCCCTCTCCTCAGAGTTTGAATGCCAAAAGGCTTTAAAAAATCACAAACTAAAGCAGAGACAACAAAAACACGTGTTTGATAAACACTTTTGTTTTTCCATTTCAGACAGCCTAACAGTGTTATATCACCAAAGCACTTCTGCATCTGACAATAATTCATATTAAAGACCATATTTTCCTTTTTACCCATGCTTAAAACTCCTATTGGTAACAGTGGGGTTCATGTATTGCCCTTTTCCCCTGGATAAAATGGCTTTTCTGGGAACCACTTTCTATCATAATACAGGATAAAAAAAATTCACACCCCTAACATCTGTTGGAAACACATCTTTTGGCATAGCTCTATTACAAACAGAACTGAAAAAAAAAATCTCACTAGAGAGTCTGAGTTTGATTTCCAGTACCTTAAGCAGTACCTTAATGAACACTTTTTTGCCTTTGAGCTTGTCAAATGTACATTATTGTGCACAAAATAGTGTATTTGAGCATCCAATTACAGCACTGCACAAGACACAATGCACAGACAACCCCTGCTATGAAGAGTCTCAATTTAAAGCCTCAGTGCTAAGTTGAGACAAAAATGCAGCAGAAATTGATGGTCCTAAATTAGAAGACTGTTCTTGAAAATTGAAAATCCCAAGAGAAAACCTGACAGTCAGAGAAATATTTATTGTGGTGTAGTTATTGTGCTGGAGAAATAAAGTTGCTGTGTCAGTGTCCTCTGCTCATCTGGGCATTACTCTGTTTTTCCAGATATACAGGACTTTCCATGTTCTTTCTTTAAATTCAAGTAGAATTTTTAAAAGCAGTTCTTAAAATAAAACAGTGCTGTGAATGTCAGGCATTCATTCATTCCATAAAAGAAGCTGTTCTTTCAAAATGGCTCTCAGGAAAGATACCTTTTCCTGAAAGGTATTGACCTCAGAGGTTTCCAACTTACTATTCAGACCTGAGACATTTTGTTCCTGCTGCCTTTAAAATAAGTAACAGGTAGTCCATTACCCTTAGCCACCTGAGTAGACCCAAGACTTGGCCTCAGTTTCACCATTTGAGGAATACTTGATCAACACAGTCATTTCAGAGCTAATACCCAAGATACTCACATTTAGGGGAAAACAAACAAACAAACAAACAAATGTCGGGACGGACAGGGATGCATGCTATACATAAGCCTTTATTGATCAAGCAGGTATAGTACCTCAGACCCCATGCTCGCACGTGCACATGCGTACACTCTCTCCCCTTCCCGAGTCCTTCTTTTATATCCTTCATCCTCATCATGGCTGCATGTTGATTCGTGATTGGCTGTTCTGCTTAGTTCCTCTTTGTTGGCAACTTCCACATCTTCACTTCCTTTAAGTTGTTTACTTGCTGCAGGCCGGGTTTTTTCAATCTTGTTCAAGGACATGGTAACTTGAGACGATCCTGGCTCTCAGACAAGCTGAAGGCCGTCTGACCAGCTCTCAGTCCCCAAAAAAAAACAAACAAAAAAACTAAATAAAGCATCCAACTTAAAGCACTCAACCATTGAAACAGAAGCCCGAGTCCAAGCTGGTTCCCCTTTCATTGATTAAGTCTTCCTAAGGACATGGATGGGTGACCTGTGAGGATAAGAATACATGACAATGTTATTTGTATTTCTTGTTTTAGGTACTTAGGAGGTCATGAAACACATTGCCTTTATTAAGAGTTTACTCTGAAGTGTGTTATTTTTGCCTGCAAGTATTTTCCTTTCAGTGCAGATTATTTTACAAATGTATATTTAGGTCTGTTCTTCATTTAGATTATCCTTTTTCTACGCCTCTTAGGTTATATATTTTGTCTTTTGAGATTGTTCCGGATGGGCTTGGGATTCAGCAATAATCACACAGAATGAGGTGACTGCATCAAGCATTTATTCAGGTGAAAACGCATAAAAGAAGCAAAGTATGGATAATTACTCACGAGGCAATACCTGACGGCAGAATAATGAAACCGAACATCCTCTTGAGCGGAGCAGATCAGAGAGAGAGAGAGTTGCTGACCGGCTCCCGTGGAGACAGCACAGGCCTCAGTGTTAGGAGTTTCTCCTCCCCACCCCGTCTCTTCACACTGTCCTCTTTATGCCCTGTGCATCCTGACACGTAGGGTCAGTCCGACCCAGGAGGCAGGCCGGGGGGGGAGCGGACAAAGTCTGCCTTCAGTTACGCAACTCTCCCTCCTGAGTGCGAAGGCACCCATACCAGTCAGGGGTCCCAGCCCTCAATTTGAGGGTCCTGCCTTCCTCATCTTCTTCCTCATTTTGAGGTGTTTGACCTCCAAAGCTAGTTTGGAGGACATCTGCAGTTAAGTTGGCTACAAGCCTGGTCGAGCGGACGGCTTCAAATGGTTTTGGAGGAGGCTGGCTATGAACCTGGCTGAGCAGTTGCCTCCGCGCCCCTTATCGCTCAACCCAGGCAGGCAAACATCTTCATTCTCAAGGTCTGGCCTCTGCTTCCCACAGGAGATTTTTATGACTCTACAGATCATAAAATTTTCCACCTCCTATACATGCCACCCTGTGATCTGTAGAGGTCAATCTATTGTATCCAAGCACCTGAACAGATAACGTTTTCATAGCACTTTCAACCATGCCTTGTGTCAGCATCATTACGCAAGGGATACAACATATAATAATATCATGAATAGAAATAATAGCCTTGATAACAGTTTCTGTAGCCATGGCCAACCGCATGACCATCGTCCGAATGGAGTCCAATCACCATCCACTCTCAATTGATGAGTCTTATCCTGTAACGTCCAGACCTGGGCATGCATAGACATGGCGTGGTCACTTAGAGTCATGCAGCACATGCCCCCTGCCTCCTCACACCTGTGGCCATGCATAAGTAGAAGCATATCTGTCACAGTGAGGTTGCATGCTACATCTATGGCAAAGCTGTCGTTGTAGCATTGCTAGATTTTGCTAGCCAGCATCCCAGGCTGCGTAGCCTGGTCAACGCTTGTGCGGCAGCAATCCCCGGAGCCAATGCCTTCGAGTGATGATGTTCCTGTATCTCTCTCTCTTCTTCTCAGATTTGCAAAGTGTGGCAGGGCTCCAACATGACATCATCATATTATACATATTGCCACATTAGAAAGCTCTTGGTTTATTTTTTTTTCCCCACAGCTGACAGGGAAAATGCAGCTGAAGGCTGCCCATTGTTAAGACAAACGCGACAGAATAGCAATCCCATCTCTACTGTTTTTCAGTGTGTGGTTACTTTCTGTACCTGCAAGGGACTTGCTGTTCATGTACTTCCAAGACTGATACTAGCCACATTGTTGTGTCAAATGCTTAAGGGATAAGTGGGTTGATTACTGTAAGCATTTTACTTAATCTGCTAAGTCATGCAGTTCCACCTGGTGGTAAAAATACATTATTAAGAGTTTGCATTTGATGAGCCAGATGATAGTACAAGTTGTCCCTGCTTTGCAGTTATGAAAAGCAATCAACAAATTTAGAGAGACAAACTCGTAATTTTGAAGCCCTTGTGGCAAAATTGGTTTGTTATAGCCTAGATAGCTTTAAACGGTGGGAAATGATGTGTACAAACATTCATTCAAACTTTAAAACAAGTTAACCATTGTTGACATCTTCAAAATATGACACTTTCCCCTCCACCAGCATAGAAAGGCATATGCATGTACACCTATAATCAAGCTAACACTATTTTGAGGCATTGACTCTGATTCAAAAGTAGCAATTTCCTCACTTTGGGGAAAAACCCTAGTACTGGGATTTTTTCATTCTTCTCAATTAGACTTTTTAATGGCATGAATTCTGTTACTCTGTTTCCTATGGAGTTTGTTTATGACTTTAACACCAGAAAATACTTGCTCATGTAGAGCAAGCAACAATGTGATAAACAACACAGTGTTAGTCTTGGTGTGTTCCTCCAGATGATGTTAATCAAAAAAAAGGTGGCTTTTAGAGCAAAAGGTAGTTCATTTTGGAAATTACTTTTATTTGTCAAAATCTATGAATTTCATTAGCAACAATCAGAGCATCAACACATGGCAATCACAGTGCTATCATTCTCTTCCCTTTAGCTCTAAAATTATAGAATTCAAAGCAAGGAAAGAGCACTTGTACTGAACAAAGACATATCTTTTAGAAAAATATTACTCTTACCATCTATTCAAAGATGAAAAATCCCAGTGGTTTTCATGACAATTCCTATTATGAGTGTAGTTACCTGCTACTCAAAATGTTAGGCTTTACTTCTGAGGCCTACATGGATGAGCAAGGAACTGCTGGCAAAACTCAAACAGAAAATGGCATTATACAGAAAGTGGAAAAAAGGACAGGCCTTAGGAGGAATATAGGAATGTTGTCAGGGAATGCAGGGCTGCAACAAGGAAAGCTAAGGCACATTTGGAATTAAATCTGACAAGGGATGTTAAAAATAACAAGAAGAGCTTTTTCAAATATATCAGTGGCAAAAGGAAGATTAGGGAAAATGTGGGTCCGCTGGTGAACAGCATGGGTGCCCTGGTTACAAAAGACACTGAAAAAGCAGAGTTACTGAATGCCTTCTTTGCTTCAGTGTTTACCGAGGGCAGCCCTCTGGAACCCCAGACCCTAGAAACCAGAGAAGATACCTGGAGAGAGGAAGTTGATGAAGCCTTCTACAGACAGCTGGGAGTAGCCTCACGGTCACAGGCCCTGATTCTCATGGGGGACTTCAACCACCCTGACATCAACTGGAAGGACCACACAGCCAGGCACAAACAGTCCTGTAGGTTTCTGTAGAGCATTGATGATAACTTTTTAACACAGATTGTGGAGGAGCCAACAAGGAGAGGTGGGCTACTGGACTGTACTAACAAATAGATAGGGACTTGTTGGAGATCTGAAGGTGGAGGGTAGCCTTGCCTGCAGTGACCATGAGCTGGTTGAGTTTAGGATCCAATGAGGAGGAAGCAGGGCTGTAAATTGTCAGGGATTACAGCAGGTCTGTGGAATCCCTGGCTCCCTTAGCAAAGAACGTTAACCTTGAAAAGATTAGAGTGTATCTATGAGATAGGGAATTCATAAAGAGACAGCAGAAAATTATTAACAAGTTTAAGGAGGTTTTGGCCACGGAGCAGAAACTGGCCAAGCTAAGAATCATCCAATCATAACTCTGTTACTATCTATTGTCGCTTGTAGTCCTCACCAATAAGCAGCAGCCACGACAAGGAAAGCTCTGTATAAATAATGTACTAGGAGAACAATAAAGTGTAGTTTGCGTTGCATCTACCCCAGTCATTTGTGTTTTTGGCCGCCACGACTGCGACAGTAAGTAGCCTTGCAATCATGGACTTCAGGAGGGCCAACTTTGGCCTCTTCAGAGATCTCCTCAGAAGAATCCCATGGGCTAGGGCTCTAGAAGGAAGGGGGGCCCAAGAGAGCTGGTCAGTATTCAAGCAGCACTTCCTCCACACTCAGGAGTACTGGAACAGGTTTCCAAGAGAGGTTGTGGAATCTCCTTCTCTGGAGATCTTTAAAACCCGCTTGGATGCAATCCTGTGCCATGTGTTCTACGTGACCCTGTGTGTGCAGGGGGGTTGGACTTGATGATCTCTACATGTCCTTTCCAACCTTAACGATTCTATGATTCAATGATTCTATGCTTTCTATTGTGCTGCCTGCAGCCCAAGGCAATTACCTTAACCCAGAGCCCAAGGCAATTACCTTAACCCAGCTGGGATAAAGCAAGCAAAGATTCTTCTTTAACCAAGGGAATAGTTTAGTAACAAACACATTTCTTCTGAATTAAATTATTGTTTATGTAATAGTTACCCTCGGGGCATATATTAGAGCTGAATAATGCAAAGAAAAAAGTGATTTGTATTCTGTTTAATAAACAGCAGAGTATCCAAATATTTATACATTGGTTATTATGTTGCATTTCATCTTACTGAAAAGACCTTTAAAATTTAACAGTTAGGTCCTATTTAGTGAAATGATCACATAAAATTAATGGTCTAAGATATATTGTTACTATATATGCAGATATTGCTGTAACAACACAGCTCTTTCATGGCCATTGGGAAAGAATGGATACCAAGAGCTCTTAAATGCTGGTATGTAACCTTTTTCCTGGACAAGCCAGAGATTGCAGTTCAGGAGGGGCTGAAATAATCTCAGAAAGGTTTGATTGTTTTTTACCCTGAATAATGTGTAAAGACTGGCCAGCAATGTCCAAATCCATTGTTCTACATAGCAGTAGTTTGCCAGAAATGAGATTTGTGAGTCTAGAAATCTCTGTCATGAAGAGGAAAGCTTGAGAATGAGCAGAAGACTATTAAAACTGCATGGTGAATGACTTGTGCAAATTAACAGCAATCCTCATTCTTTCTGATACTCACTTGAATGAATGCCTTAATATTAGTGTCTGGTAAATTATAAAAGGTTTCTCTTAATTCTTTAATGTTAAAATAATAAATGAACAAAGAGAAAGAGTTTATATTGCAATCCTGTCATAATGTTTAAATTACCTTTAAATGATCCAGGCTAGAAGCTTAAAAAAGAAAGGAATCAATTGTTAACTTTTCAAATATAACTCTTGAAAAGATACTGAACTTTAGAATTGTTAGATCAATTTTCATCATTGCAGGTCATATCATGTGGAAGCAATTTGGTGGCCTAAATCTCAGAAGGAGGCCAAAGGCAGAACACAAGTGGAGATGGTTGGGGTGTCTGGTAGTTAGACGCAATGTAGAAAAATTCTCATTGGGAAAATTGTATGTTCCATGTGATCTTCAATTACCTGTCTTGGGTCCAGTGCAATAAGACCTCAAAAGTGACCTCCTTATAGTTAAACGGCTGTAAACATATATTTCTACAAGATTTGTTTGATTATATTGCATTTTAATCTGCACAGTCTTATAGCTGGAATGATACCCTCCCCTAACATTTAATCCCAAGGGCCCTTTCTGAAGATTTCTAATGGTGGAAACTGAGGAGGAATCACAGCTGAAGGAAACAGCTGCATGGAGGAAACAGACAACTGCCTGAGGGAGGAAAGCAGATGATAGATGAAGAAAGAGTAAAGACTCTCTTCATTGTTCAAATTTTCATGATTTGTCCATATTAGGTATTCATGATTTGATTCCCTCTTTAAGGTACACAGGGTACTTGATTTTCTTTCAACTGAAGATGAGTAGTGAGTCCTTCCAAAAAAGATGGCCCCATCAATCAGAAATGCCCAGCGGCTTCTACAAGAAATAGGACCTGATTATATGAGAGGCAGATATAGATTATATCATCATGAAATTGCATTTGTAAACTTTGCTGAGCAAGATCTGTTTCAACTGCAGCAAGATGAACACTGAGCTGAGGACATTGATTTGTCCTTAAAATACAGCTTAAAATGGAGAAGATTGCTAGAGATAACTCAATGGTTATAGGATGTGTTTAGATGGATTCTCATCTGTCTTCTTCAGGAAATTCATGTTTAGAGCGCCGTTTCAGGAGCCACAGTCTGTTCTCAGGGTCTCTTCCCCGTTCCAGCACTCTCCATTTTTTCCGGTGGGTCTCTGAAATAACAACAACAAAGTTCTTTTTATGGTATAATCACAGGTATGAAATACCGCATTTCTGATATCACTGATTGACAGATATTGATGGTCAGAGAAGAGCCTTGAGTATGATTTAAAATTTGGGAAAAAAAAACATAATAATTTCTAATGTTGGTGTCCAGGATCACAGTCTATTCTGCTTATCAAAGAGAAGGTTAAAAAGTGGTTTGATTTACCCAGGGAGGTGGCAGTTTGAGGAGTCTGGTTTTATATGCATTTTGGCTGATTCTATGAAATACCAGCATTATAAATACTTGGTGTTTGGGGAATCCATAATTTGCCACTATATTCAAGTCTTAGGAGTAATGCAGAGATTACACACATGGTTCCCAGTCTGCTAGAAACACCTTTAAAGAATGGGAAGTAGGAACATAAGAGAAAGTCTTTGACTGTAACATCTCAAAGGGAATTAGGATTTGAAAATAATGGCATTTCAACACGAGGCTGAACAAAAAAGGCCTTTCAAAAACAGTTTGTCTAAAAAAACGGAGAAGACATTTACAAGCAACAAATATTTGGATAGGTGTGAAAACAGAGAGGAATGCTTTTGTAGTGTGAAGATGGTGGATTAAACTGTGAGATCAACCAAGGAAAAATGAAGTGTATTACAGAGGAATAACACATTTTAGCTTCCTAGCGATTCAAAGGAGAAGCCTAAAGGTGCAAGAGAAATAGCTGGATGCTTCAGAGGTGCACAGTGAAAACAGAGTTTAAGAGTGGTGAGGACAGTGATTTGGGAAACACAACATTCTGTTATTTTCTTTGGGTTTGCACATCACTGCTATTAGAAAGTAAGGAGTGGCTATGTTTATAATCCTCTACAGACCATGTGTTGTCTCTCTTCAAGTATTTCTTGTATTCCTACACTGGTACTCTAGAAAGGGTGTATTTATACCCTTATGAAATCCAAGGAAACAGAATAGGCTTTGAGGACAGCAATGCAAAGAGAGCATAAGATATACAAAGCTTGTAGCCAGGAAGTATGCTAAGTGGCTAAAGATTTTTTAAGCTTATTCTGTGCCAACAAACCGGAAGATCTCAGCATGGTGAGATGCAACCACAGCCAAGTGGTAACCGGGTGGCTGAACAGAACTCCCAGGTTTTAGGAACAGAACCGTCTTTGGTAGAGCCTTTAGTAAACAAAAGCAGTGTGAAAACCAGCTTAAAGCTGGGAGTGGAAGCTGGACAAGCTCGGACTAGAATCATAGAATCCTTAAGGTTGGAAGGGATCTTTAGAGATCATCTAGTCCAACCCTCCTGCACACGCAGGGTCACCTAGAGCACGTGCCACAGGACTGCATCCAAGCGGGTTTTGAAGATCTCCAGAGAAGGAGACTCCACAACCTCTCCTGGTAAACTGTTCCAGTACTTTGTCACCCTCGCTGTTAAGAAATTCTTCCTTACGTTCCTGTGGAACTTTTGGCGTTTCAGTTTGTGGCCATTACCTCTTGTTCTGTCGGTGGCCACCACTGAAAAGAGGCCAGCACCATCCTCCTCACTGCCTCCCTTGAGGTACTTTTATAGACACTGATTAGATCCCCTCTCAGCCTTCTCTTCTTCAGGCTGAACAGGCCCAGCTCTCTCAGTCTTTCCTCATAGGGCAGATGTTCCAGGCCCCTGATCATCCTTGTGGCCCTGCGCTGGACTCTCTCCAGCAGCTCCACATCCCTCTTGTACTGTGGAGCCCAGAACTGGACACAGTACTCCAGATGCGGCCTCACCAGGGCTGAGTAGAGGGGCAGGATCACCTCCCTCGACCTGCTGGAGATGCTCTTCTTAATGCACCCCATGATGCCATTGGCCTTCATGGCCACGAGGGCACACTGCTGCCTCATGTTCAACTTGTCGTCCACCATGACACCCAGGTCCTTCTCCGCAGAGCTCCTTTCCAGAAGGTTGGTCCCCAGCCTGTACTGGTGTCTGGGGTTATTCCTCCCCAGCTGCAGGACCTTGCACTTGGCCTTGTTGAATTCCATGAGGTTTTTCACCGCCCACTTGTCCAGTCTGTTCAGGTCCCTCTGGATGGCAGCGCAGCCCTCTGGGGTATCGGCTAGCGCTCCCAGTTTGGTATCATCAGCAAACTTGCTGAGGGAGCACTCTGTGCCTTCATCCAGGTCATTGATGAATAAATTGAACAGGACTGGACCAACGACTGACCCCTGGGTGACCCTGCTAGCTACAGGCCTCCAACTAGACTCGGCACCGCTGATCACCACTCTCTGAGCTCTGCCATTCAGCCAGTTCCTAATCCACCTCACTGTCCACTCATCTATCCCACACTTCCGGAGCTTGCCCAGGAGGATGCTGTGAGGAACTGTGTCAAAAGCCTTGGTGAAGTCGAGATAGACGACATCCACTGCTCTCCCCTCATCTATCCAGCTGGTCATTCCATCATAGAAGGCTATCAGATTAGTCAAGCAAGATTTCCCCTTGGTGAATCCATTCTGACTACTCTTGAGCACCTTCTTGTCCTCCATGTGCCTGGAGACAATGGCCAGTATGAGCCGTTCCATCACTTTTCCGGGGACGGAGGTGAGGCTCACTGGCCTGTAGTTGCCTGGGCCCTCCTTGCCGTTTTTGAAGACTGGCGTGACATTGGCCTTCTTCCAGTCCTCTGGCACCTCCCCCGTTCTCCAGGATCTTTCAAAGATGATGGAGAGCGGCTTAGCTATGACCTCTGCCAGCTCATGCAGCACTCTGGGGTGCATCCCATCAGGGCCCATGGATTTGTGGGTATCGAGTTTCCTTAGGTGCTCTCTGACTCAATCTTCCTCCACCCAGGGCAACTCTTCCTCTCCCCCGGCTTCTTCTCTTGTCCCTAGGGCCTGGGGCTCTAATGGGCTGCCCTTGGTAAACACCGAAGCAAAGAAGGCATTCAGCAACTCTGCTTTTTCTGTGTTATTCGTAACCAGGGTGCCCATCTTGTCCACCAGAGGACCCACGTTTTCCCTGATCTTCCTTTTGCTGTTAATATACTGGAAGAAGTTTTTCTTGTTATTTTTAACGTCCTTTGCCAGATTGGGTTCCAACCGCGCCTTAGCTTTCCTTGTCACATCTCTGCATTCCCTGACTACGTTCCTGTATTTCTCCCAGGGGACCTGTCCTTTTTTCCACATTCTGTATACCACCGCCTTCTGCTTGAGCATTGCCACAAGCTCCTTGCTCATCCACGCAGGTCTCCTGCCCCCTCTGCCTGACTTCTTACACACAGGGATGCACTGTTGCTGGGCGTGGAGGAAGTGCCGCTTGAAAACTAACCAGCTCTCTTGGGCCCCACTACCTTCTAGAGCTCTAGCCCATGGGATTCTTCCGAGGAGGTCTCTGAAGAGGCCAAAGTTGGCCCTCCTGAAGTCCATCGTTGCAAGGCTACTTACAGCCCTGCCTCCTCCTCGTTGAATCCTGAACTCCACCAACTCATGGTCACTGCAGCCCAGGCTAACCCCCACCTTCACATCTCCTACAAGGCCCTCCCTATTTGATAGCACGAGGTCCAGTAGCCCACCTCTCCTCATCGGCTCCTCCACAACCTGCGTCAAAAAGTTATCATCAACGCTCTGCAGGAACCTCCAGGACTGTTTGTGCCTGGCTGTGTTGTCCTCCCAGTTGATGTCGGGGTAGTTGAAGTCCTCCATGAGAACCAGGGCCTGTGACTGTGAGGCAATATCCAGCTGACTATAGAAGGCCTCATCAACCTCCTCGTCCTGGTCAGGTGGCCTGTAGCAGACACCCACCACAGTGTCTCCCACATTAGCCTGCCCTCTAATCTTTACCCACAAGCTCTCAACTTGCTCATCATCCACTCCCAGGTTGAGCTCCATGCATTCCAGTTGCTCTCTCACATAAAGAGCAACTCCACCACCTCGCCTTCCCAGCCTGTCCTTCCTAAAGAGCACATAGCCTTCCATGGCAGCGCTCCAGTCGTGTGAGCTATCCCACCACGTCTCTGTGATTCCAATGAGATCATGACGCTGGGACTGCACACAGATCTCCACTTCATCCTGCTTATTCCCCATGCTTCGCGCATTGGTGTACAGGCATTTCAGGGAAGTAACCGAGCCTGCAGGTTTCCCAGGAGGGATGAAAGAGTACCCTCTGTGATCATTTCCTATCCTCACTTCCCCACTAGCATACTCCCGCTGGAAGTCATCTGACCTAGGCTGCGTGGTACTGTTCGCCGTGTCTGTGTGACACTCCCCTTCCCCCTTCTTGTCTAGTTTAAAGCCCTCCTAACCAGGTTGGCCAGCCTTTTGGCAGAGACGTGTGCCCCTCTTGCTGAGATGGATCCCATCATCACCAGGGATGGAGGTGAGGCCTGGAAGTGACTGGCCTGTAGTTGCCTGGGCCCTCCTTCTTGCCATTTTTGAAGACTGGTGTGACATTGGCTTTCTTTCAGTCTTCTGGCACCTGCCCCGTTCTCCAGGACCTTTCGAAGATGATGGAGAGGGGCTTAGCAATAACATCTGCCAGCTCCCACAGCACTCTTGGGTGCATCCCATCAGGGCCCATGGATTTATGGATGTCAAGTTTCCCTAAGAGCTCTCTGACCCAATCTTCCCCTACCCGGGGCAAGTATTCCTCTCTCCAGGCACCTTCTCTTGTTTCTAGGGTCTGAGATTGCGGATGTATTGAGGAGCAGGGTCTCTGTGATGGCGAGCCAAAGACCTTTATTTAAGGTTAAACACAACTGCCCGGCGGCACGCAGTGCCCAGCAACCCAACCAGCCAATCAGACAGGGGATTACGCGTCGACCACATGCAAGGCTGCCCAGTGAGCTCCCTGGTCACGTGCTGGCTGCTTGGCTGCAGCTCCCGCCTCTCCTGCTCAGGTCTCCCATCTGCCGAGGAGACACTGCCTGTCACCAGCCCCAGGCTGACTGCAGCATATCCCCCTTTTTTGTTTTTTTTTGCCATTATGGTTCCAGTGAGGATAATGAAGAAAGGGAGGAGGAGGCTGCTGCTAGTGCCAGTCAGACCCATCGTGCAGGAATCCACTGCACGCTTTGATCTGTGGAGACACAAGCATACCCTCACCCCCATGTTATCAGTGGTACTGCTTTTCCCATCGGCCCCTCCCCGGGTCCCGCACCTCCACCATGATTTTACTAGGTTGGGTTGGTTCTTTTCCCCCAAAATGCCGCAGCATTGGCGAGGCCTCGTCCGCTTTCCTTATCCTCATGGTAACATATTTGCCATAGCAGAATTCGTACTTCCACTAACCAAACCCCACCATGGAAGCAGTAGGAACCACTAAGAAACTCCTTTGTAAGTCGGTCATATTTGGAGATATGGGTTGTTCCCACAGTCAATAGTTGGTGGTTTCCAACAGCAACTGGTTTATGGATGGAAGAAAATTTCTCTTTTTTTGTTGAATGCATTTCTTCCTCCTTAATTCTTCTAAAAGGCATCTTCATCAATTCTTCCTGTTTCTCCAGCTGTTTCAGGTTATGGTGTTTAAGTGGTAATCCTGGTAGTGGCTGTCAAAAGATGTTATTCACAGGGGAAGCCCTGAACCTATATTTAAGATGGCTGCATAACGGAGGTGTCAGTATAACCCCTTCATATTCACATGTTGTGATTTCGGTTATGGAGAGGATCCCGTGCTTAGCTTCTGGGTGGCAGGTGTACATCACTGTGATTGATCCGGGTAGGTTTTGTCTAAAGCTACAAGGTGTACCATTTCCCATTTCTACAGGATAGTATGGAGTCATTTACTCTTCTGTATTTTTTATAGATATCTCTTTTGGATTTTCCTTTTCTTCTTGATCTGGTTCTGACAGTGGGTTCTTTATCATCATTTTCCCAAGACAGTATTATTGTTTATTTTCTGAACGGTTTCTTTCTCTTCTTAAAAAGGCGTTCCAACAATTCTCCTGGAGTAGGACTGTTGTAGTCCTTCTCTTCTTCCTCATTGCCACTGGACATGAGCGGAGGTACATCCCCAGCAGTCATGACAATGTGGTTACACAGAGCCCTGCTCGCGGGCAGGCTGAGCTCTGTGCCGGGCTGGGTCGCTCTGCAGGGGGCGCTGCGGCGCAGCCCGCCCGCCGCCCACAGCAGGATCCCGTCGAGCAGTGCAGCTGCCACTGACACCGGCCTGCGCTGCTGCCACCCCGTCCTGGCACCCAAGGGTCGCGTTGAGCCGAGCAAGCCGAGGTGGCCGCGGAGCCGCTGCCACTGGCCCCCACCGCCGGCCAGGTCTGCCCTGTCCCGTAGTATCACTCCGATGTTATCCCACGTTGGCAGGCCGTACACTGTGTGAGTATTTCAATGCGGTTCTAGCTCATGCACCCGTATCAAGCTGTTTCAAATCAGCCACCTCTCCCGCATTCTTCTGCTCCTGTGTCATGGAGTTCCCCATCATTCTCGACTGCTCACCTCTTTCCTGCAGGAGGTACTTGTGAGTGCGTGGCTTCCTTTCAGCCTACATTCAGTCGAGCTATGCCCCGGTGCGACAAGCACATCTGTCGCCTATCTCTGTCTCCGTTCGGGCGCCATTTGTGGGCGTATTGAGAAGCAGGGTCTCTGTGATGGCGAGCCAAAAACCTTTATTTATGGTTAAACACAACCTATATAGTTTCCGATCCCAGAGCAGTCCCCGCCCTGCCCGGCAGCACGCGGAGCACAGCAACCCAACCAGCTAATCAGACAGGGGATCACACGCCGGCCACACTCAAGGCCGCCCAATGAGTTCCCTGGTCACGCTCTGGCCACTTGGCTGCAGCTCCCGCCTCTCCTGCTCAGGTCCCCCATCTGCCGAGGACACACTGCCCATCACTGGCCCCAGGCTGACTGCAACATGGGATTCCAGACGCTGTCCTTGGTAAACACTGAAGCAAAGAAGGCATTCAGTAACTGCTTTTTCAGTGTCTTTTGTAACCAGAGCACCCATGCTGTTCACCAGCGGACCCACGTTTTGCCTAATCTTCCTTTTACCATTGATATATTTGAAAAAACTCTTCTTATTATTTTTAACATCTCTTTAATTACAATTGTGCCTTAGCTTTCCTAGTCAGATCCCTGCATTCCCTGACAACATTCCTATATTCCTCCCAAGGAGCCTGTCCTTTTTTCCACTTTCTGTATAGCACCTTTTTCTGTTTGAGTTTTGCCAGCAGCTCCTTCCTCATCCACGCAGGTCTCCTGCCCCCTCTGCCTGACTTCTTACACACAGGGATGCACTGTTGCTGGGCGTGGAGGAAGTGCTGCTCGAATACTGACCAGCTCTCGTGGGCCTCCCTTCCTTCTAGAGCCCTAGCCCATGGGATTCTTCCGAGGAGGTCTCTGAAGAGGCCAAAGTTGGCCCTCCTGAAGTCCATGGTTGCAAGGCTACTTACAGCCCTGCCTCCTCCTCATTGGATCCTAAACTCAATCAGCTCATGGTCACTGCAGGCAAGGCTACGCTCCACCTTCAGATCTCCAACAAGTCCCTATCTATTTGTTAGTACAAAGTCCAGTAGCCCACCTCTCCTTGTTGGCTCCTCCACAATCTGTGTTAAAAAGTTATCATCAATGCTCTACAGAAACCTACAGGACTGTTTGTGCCTGGCTGTGTGGTCCTTCCAGTTGATGTCAGGGTGGTTGAAGTCCCCCATGAGAACCAGGGCCTGTGGCCATGAGGTAACATCCAGCTGACTATAGAAGGCCTCATCAACTTCCTCATCCTGATCAGGTGGCCTGTAGCAAACGTCTACCACAGTGTCTCCCACATTAGTCTGCCCTCTAATCCTTACCCATAAACTTTCAACTCACTCATCATCCACCCCCAGGTTGAGCTCCATGCATTCCAGTTGCTCTCCCATATAAATAGCAATTTCACCACCTCGCCTTCCCAGCCTGTCCTTCTTAAAAAGTACATAGCCTTCCATGACAGCATTCCAGTCGTGTGAGCTATCCCAGCATGTCTCTTTAATTTCAGTGAGATCATGATGCCAGGACCCCACACAGATCTCCAGTTCCTCCTGTTTATTCCCCATGCTACGTGCATTCGTGTACAGGCATTTCAGGGAAGTAATTGAGCCTGCAGTAATTGAGGCGTCCCGGGAGGGGTGAAAGAGGACCCTCTATAATCATCTCCTATACTCACTTCCCCACTACCATACTCCTGTTGGACGCATTCTGGCTTTGGCTGCATGCCAATGATTACCCAGTCCATGTAACATTCCCCGCACATTAAGCATGTTGGAAAATAATCACGCCGAGAAACTGCCTGAACAAAGACTGGTCTAGACTCAGGGGAGGGGAGCAATTTCAGCAATTTCCACAGTCTGCACGGGCAGCCTGGAAAGGGAAGAAACCACACAAAGATGTTCACATCTAATTTATAAGATTTGCATCTACTGCTTAATACGAACCCAGGAAGAAAGTCGTCAGCATTTCTAATTAGTATGTAGGCAGGCAAACTGGACTCTGAGACACTTTCCATTAAGAAAGAAAATACAACATTTGGCAAATGATACTGGTCATTAACCCAATGATGATAATGGGAAGATTGTTTAAAGGTCAAACTTTATTATTATTATTATTTTTGTCTGCTCACACTCTTATTGGAAGCCAGGAGAGACTATCTAATCCTGTTAGGGACTCAAATCTACTACAAAAGTTTTAGAAATCTGCCCCTATATGACACAAACCCGCTAGATGTCTCGTCTGCTGTAGTGTGCGCTTTACGTGGGATACATTTCACCTAACTGAAGACTTTTAAAAGTTATAAAGGTTTAAACATTTGAGGTAGTCACCCTAGCTGCTGCTATAGCCAAGGGAGAAAAGTAAGAGTGACTCATCATGGCTCATTTTAGTCATATGCCTTAGAAAAAGATGAATTGCCTTCTGGAGATGCTCACTTCTTTCTATTGACTGTAGGAGGAGATGACAGTGACTATTTCAGCCTTATAGTCTAACTTTGAAAAGTCCAATTGAAGACAGATGAAGCCACCCCTCTATCCTGGAAAAAATTGGCTGATCAACACCTATCTATGATGCAGGCATACAGGCAGGGAGTCCACTTTCTGCTGGGGGAAAGTCTCTCCTAAACATTTCCAGGAGACTGACAGCAATGTTGTTTTGGCCTGTCATCCTTTTGTTAATGATCATATTGTTTTTTATTTTATTTTTTCCATTAAAAATCGCCACTGCTTCAGTACAAAAGCATCGGTTGATGTTCACTGCAAGTTAGGCATTGTTTTACCTGATACTGAAGCAAACTGAAAGGGATGTGGAAACACCTCCAAACCATGTCTAGCATGGGGTCCACTGGGAGACCCGAGGAGACAAATTCCTTCAGTGGAGACAAACCTCTGGAAGGCCTCCACTGTATTTCCTCATTCTCTAGTAAAGGATATTGCATGCCAGAGACGTGCAATCATGTCCTTTAACCAGGTAATTCTTATGCGGTCCAATCCTGCACCGCAACCTTTAATCTCAGTATGGATCTTCATTTTGAAAATCTTTATTCACTCCACTCTTATGAACTTCTTTTCAGTTATTTTTAAAGAGGAATTATTCCTGGTTTTACATAGCTTCTAGATGAATAGTGTGATTGCTCAAAGAGCAGAAACAATATTCTTGGAAATATAAAGCTAGTTTATTTGGATTACTTCCATTGCTATTTTCGTGCTTAATTAAATACAAGTAAGACTGGAATATGAGTCGGAAAGATAAACTAACACTTCATTCGCTACCATATGTTGTTGCTCTTCCCTTCTCCCAATTAATTCAATCTTAAGTCTATTCTCCAGGTACAACAATGAAAATGTCCACAAACAAATGAAGCAAACTTTTAGAAGGTGGAATAAAATCAGCAAAATAGACTTTTTATTACTTTGAACTTATAATTAAAATAAGAAAGATGGATCACACGTATGTTAAGAAGGAAAAACATAAACAGAATAGTAGTCCTATCAAAGCCCTGGGAAAGCCATATAGGTCTATATGGAATTCAGCTGCTTTTGAATCTGACCATCACTAAGGCTTTGCACTTAAATGATATCATAGACCCTTGATTTCTGACTTCATCTCTGTTTCAAGGACTTCTATATTAGAAATGGATAGAAGGAAAAAATCTCAGAAGTTTTGCCACAGAAGAGGTCCATGTCAAAGTCAGGGGATTTTGAGATTTTGAGTGATACATAGAATCATAGAATCATAGAATGCTTAGGGTTGGAAGGGACCTCTAGAGATCATCTAGTCCAACCCCCCTGCATACGCAGGGACACCTAGAGCACGTGGCACAGGACTGCATCCAAGCGGGTTTTGAAGATCTCCAGAGAAGGAGACTCCACAACCTCTCTGGGCAGCCTGTTCCAGTGCTCTGTCACCCTCACTGTTAAGAAATTTTTCCTTAAGTTCCTATGGAATTTTTGGTGTTTCAGTTTCCGGCCATTTCCTATGCCTATATTATATATATATATATATATATATATAATATAATAATACATATAATATATATAATATAATAATATATAATATAATATAATATATATAATATAATAATACATATAATATAGCATTCTGTTGTGACAGTGGACAAAGTAAGATAAGTTCTTGTCTATCCAAAGTGAATGACAAATCTATTCATTTCAATGGGATCAAAAGTTCATACCTGGATTCCTGTAGGGAAAGTCTAATTGGATAAAGTTCCATCACTAATTAGTTGACATGTCAGTTAAATACTCTCTACAATCAGGCCTTGCATTGATATTTTTCCATGAGATGTTCTAAAAATGTGAATTGGAAAGGTCCTTCATCAACCCATTAAAACAAGGTTTACCACCTTCTCGTTACATAAAAATTACATTACCTGAATGATTTTTATATATATATATATATATATATATATATGCGTACTTGGGGGGGGTAAGTCTGTCAAAAAATCAAAAAATCTAACAGCTTTCTCCTCCTGTTGTTGAAGACACATTGCTAAATTCTAGTGTTGATGAAGGCAAGGCTGTCCTGATCCACTGTCGGGGGAGGTTTCAATACAATCCCGAGAGCAAGATTAAGACACAAATGGGGTCAAATGCCATACAACCTTGTAAGCTTTATTCTCTTAACTGCGATAGGACAGAGAGAAGAAAGGAAAAAGAAAGAAAGATAAGCAAGCAAGTGGGAGAGATGCAGCAAGATTATAGTGACCACCACCACCAGTCCAGCTAGGTTTCATTGGCTTCGCCTCAGTGCAGGTGAAGGTGCCTCGGCGCAGGTAGTGATCTCTTAAAGGAGAGTTCAGGGAAAGAAGCCGTGCACCTCGGTGCAGGTGATGTTCAGGGGAAAAAAAAACGCGCACTGGGGGAGGAATACGCAGTCCTTTTATGTCCCCGTTCTGGAAGAGTCTGCCCACTTTCTTTTTCTGGTACGTGTTGCTTGTGTCGTACCTGCCGTGTGCTCAGGTGGTCCTCTTCACCCAACTTGAGTGCAAGCGCTGCTCTGTAGGCACTGCTGAGCATTGTTTGGGTCTGGTCCTGATCTCACAATCTTCCCAGAGACAGGACGCTAAGGCCAAGAAGTGTAAATGGTGAGAAAACAATGTTGCATTGTTCAGGTCTCAAGATGATAAATGGTGCGGCAACAATGTCGACAAACACAATCCACAACAGTCTCTTACAAAGGCACTGAACAATCAGTTCTTTTTTTTTATTAATCCAGTAGACTATTTCATGAGTCTTTCAGAGTGCAAAGACCTCATATGAATGAAAGTATAAACCTTGAAATGTAGAAGCAATACAGATTTTTACAATTCATAAACATTTGTTTTGACTGTTCAGCATCAAGGCCATTTGCAGCACATAGCCATTATTAGTAGTGTCACAAAAGCTTGTGATTTATCTGTCAGGGATGTTTTTTGACAGTTGGAGAGACAAGCACTTGTTTTATTAATATTAAATACTTAAAGCTTCATTTTGCAAGGACAACAGCTACGCATTAAAATGCCTTTTCAGTCTCACTGAGATCCTCACTTGCTTGCCCTCTTCCAGGTCACATTTTTGCATTTTCTTTCTGTATGTCTTTGTTAATGTTTGAGATTAACCGCTGAGGTTGACAAATGCTTTCTGATTTTGCTTTGAGGATGTGCAATATCTATGGTATCACAGTTTTGTCAATGGCCTTCAAAGTGCATCAGTAGATGAGTGTGTGCATTCTTCTGACTCTTGGATATGAAGAAAGCTGTTTGAACAACAACAGCCAGCTCCATTGTGTTCTTAGCAAAGTCTATGAAGTTCCTTTCAGCTACATGTCACTTCCAGTTTATTTTACCTGAAGATTTAACAATGATAGATGGTACAGAGCTCTTTTCAAAATTCTTATTCAAACAAGGGCTGACACCTAAAACTGGCTGCACATTATGCTATAGTAGGATCACTTTCTCAATAAATTCTAAAGTGGCCTACTTATGCTAATCCAAGCTTCAGTATAGACAGACTGTTTTGATTTCCCCTAGATTAGGAAGGATGATTCAAATTAGATCAGAGGGAGCTGATTTGTCCCTCCTGGTAATAGAAAGCTAACAAGTAATCTGCTCTGATTCATTTAGTTGAGTCTGAGTCCGCTTGAAGCTCAGTTGACCAGCAGAGCTTCAGCTCAGTTTGTTTACTGAATTTAGGCAAAGTTTGTCTGCCACCAACAGCTCTGAGCATGTCTAATTAGCCTGCTCTTTGAAGTACTGGTTAGAGCTGACAGCAATCCCTTGCTAATGCTGTCAGCATTGCTAACATGTCAATGTTGAACTGGTTTTGCAGACAGCTTGGGGGGGCATATTTGGTTAGAAGTTTTGCAGGGATATAGACCATCCAAAATTCTGCATAACCAGAGCAACCACAAAACTTTGTATTGAAAGCATAATTATGTTAATTGCTTCTAAGCAGCTTGATCACACTAATTTTGATTGCTTCTCTGCTTTTGATCTGGAGATAAAAAACAGCCATCTTACTACCCAGTAGTCATTGTGACAATAAGTACTGATTTTTGCCTTCACTTTATCAAAGACAAAACCTCTTCTTTAAGCAACAGATCACCAAAGTCACTAAGTGTGTCATGTTTCTGCTGGATTTATCATACGGTCAAGTCACACAGGCTATTATGTTGGCAACAGATGCAAGTTAGCCTGAAGAGGGAAAGGAAGGCCCCAGTTCACTTCCCTTGCTGAAATGGATGATTGAGCAATGGGCTGGAGGTAGACAATTGAGCATCTCATCAAGAACCAAGGACTGAGAGGTTTTTTTATTAACAATTTGGGAAGAAAACCACAAGTACAAACCCAGAGAATGTCCCCAAGGCTTTATGTGGATTAACTGATGTTTTACCAAAGAATGCTGAATGGAGCAACATGGAGCCCATGCAGAAAGAGTCCTGAAGCAACATTGCCCTAATTCATCAAGGGCCCAGTTGTTCACGTCTACAAAGGGAAATATTTAGAAAAGGGTCTATGAAAAAGATGGCATATATGAACATAAATGGCAAGGGACAGAGAACAAAATGGGGAGAAAGCTTCTTTGTATGAAGTTGGAGAGGTTTACCTGTGAGTATCAGGTGGGAGAGGAAGGTGGACTGTGAATATGAGTGAGTCATCCCTGTTGCAGTCTGGGATACAGGAATGACTTTTTGAAAATGTTTAACAAATTCGGGGGAGGGATAATCTTTTTAATTTGCACTTCCTCATTTCTTTGGGAAGCTGAGGTACCAAAATTCCACAATAAGGGCAGTTCCTGTCCTCTTTTCAGATGGGCAACCCCCCCTATTTTTTTTCCTATTTTTTCTGTGCATTAAATATTACAGCACACAATTGAAATAACTTGAGAAAATAGAGACTGTGAATGTGCAAGGTGGCAGGAGACATGTATTCACCCCAGCTGCTTTAGGTGATGAAGAGTATGACTCAGAGACAAAATTCTCTAAGCAGTCCTAAACAGAGGAGAGATGCATGCCTCCACAGCCTGATTCAAAGCACTTATATAGCTGCCTGTATGTAGCTAGCTGTAAGTGCCCCCACAACCTTCATCTTGCATTGTATTCATGAATCTACCACTGTACAAACAGGAAGATATTCCTAGATGAGTTCTCCCATTTTTCACATTTCACTCATTCTTTCAATTTTCACAAGAAGCCTGGATTTCCTCCTCTTAACACTAGAAGTCTCTTCAGCTAATGAGTTTTTTTTACTGCCGTGTATACGTAAATCTGGTCTCACTGGAAGCACAAGGTACATGGCCTCATCTTTACTTTTACATTTTGATGATAAAGCTGATGTTATATTGACAGAATTATACATTTTGAGATTTTTTTTCTTTTTTTTTGTATAGAAAACATAAAACAAGTTTTGTGTATGTTACCAACTTTCAGCTTGGAAAATCCACAGGAACTCTACTCAGTGCTTAACAAATTCTCTCTTGCTCTCTTAAATTTCTCCAGCTTCTCTAGTGCTTCAGAATATTAACTTGCATTGCTTTAAAATGCATTAAATTACATTTGTCCCTTTCATATTGAGGAACAGAAAAAAGTCAGTATCTGCAGATATGGAAATCAAAGTTGGGGATCATGTACTAAAAAAGAAAAGACAACTTCTGAGTCTAACTTTAGGACTGGGTATAGTTCTGTAGCCAGCATCACACAAGCAGGCAACAGGACTAAGTATCACTTCTCAATGCCTTTTAGCGCCCTGTTTAGGTGCTCAAGTAGCATCTATGTCTGGTTCAGCCTTCAGCATAAGTGCAGGTTGAATCCCAGATTCTCTGCCCTAAATCCATAGAAAGATGCCTTATTTGGTCTATTACTTCATAGCTTTGCACTAAAAGTACATTGGCAAATATGTTTTAGCTGCGCTATGCAGAAACACACCAATATGTTCCCTGTGTTACAGGAAGATTAAACATCTGGGGAGAGTGAAAGATTTCTGGGAACAACACATTAAAAAAATAAGAAAAGGAGCATGTCATGTTGTTCCCACTGCTGTCAATGCAAGGTCCCTGCACACTGCAGAACAAGATGCTGGTTTTCTATTGTCAAATTATGTGCATGTTAATTCCCTTTCAGCTGGACTGCCAAAAACAGGAAAAAACAGATACTGGTATTATTTTAGTGTCACTTTTCTTAGGAAGTTTATTTATTCATGCATTCTCATCCAGGAGTATACAAAATAGCCCAGTATGAGTCAGGTTTTAAATCTAGAGGCTACTATTCCAATTATTCATTCTGATCTCTTTAGTAACCCAGACTGTCAAATTTTAGCAACTAGATTGTGAACCAATCCTCAAAACTTACTCCCAAGCTTGTGTTTGTACTACTTAGCATCTGACAAGATAGATGCTGTGAAAAATATATTATTAAAACCATGCACATTTTTGTCACAGGTACCCGTTTTCACAGCTGAAACAGCCAGCCAGAAATTGCTGCTCAATATGCTACATGCTACACATGTTGGAAAGCATCTCTTATTTGGCAAAGAAGCTGCACAGATGAGTATGACAGCTGCACAGATAAGCTTGAAAGTGTTAGGAGTAAAAATAAATGAACTAATCAGCCACCATGTGGAAAGGGACAGAATGAAGATGAGCTTGACCTGATTATCATCCTAATTTTAACAGCAACCTATTGCAAAGGCAAACTGAACATTGTCCATTTAAAAAAAGAAAAAAAAAAAAAGAAGAAAAAAAGGATAATGTAATGAGTGTCCTTACTACTAAAGGCAACTGTGTATGACCTTAAAGACAATAATACCAGTCCTCGATACCAGTCCATTCCAACCTTCCATCTCAGCTGACACACAGGGTTTTTTTGTTTGTTTGTTTTTGTTTTGTTTTGTTTTGTTTTTCCCATAGTTTGACTAGTCAGTTAATCCTTTTCAGTAAAAGCACATATTTATTATTTTAACACCATTCAATTTGACTGAGGCCAAGCAGTACAACACAGTCTTACTTAGGTATAGCTTTGGACTTTATGCCAGATGGCTTTTTCACTATTTATGTTTCTTTCTAAGCATATTCATGTCTCATGAACCTCCTTTTCACTGCACCATAAAGTTAAGCTTGAAATGGATATGTAATACAACACACACAGTCCTTGGTATTATTTTGTTGGAAGTCTCTGTGGCGCACTCTGTGGTGCACTATTTTGGTGAATTTTTATCAGTGCAAAGGGACAACTCGCAGCTCCTCATAGCGCATTTCATGTTGTTTCTGAAACTGTTCTAAATATGGAATTTCTTTTCATGCTGCTCTAGCTGAGGATTAACAAATTTCCATCAGCTAATTCAATATTATGCATCAGTTTAGTTACTCTATTGGAAGCATGAGTGTAATTATTACTTTGAAAGGTAATGACATGATCAAGCATTTGAAGGTATTTTCTTAAATTTTTGGACTTGGATGATCTAGGCCTGCTCACTCTCCTGACAGGAGATCCATATATATAATGGACACTGATTTATATTCCTTCTTAAATGTGATGACATCAACCTAAACCAATCACAGAGGCTGATACTTCATCTGTGGTTATTCCACAAGTGTTGACAAGTCACAGATATCTTACTACTTTGGAAACTCTCCCAGAAAATGCTCCCAGTACTGTCCAACACTACTATCATCACATTCCTTTCTGTTTCTTTATTTTTTTTTCCACTCCATGAAACCTCAGGACTGTATCGATTGTCATTACTCATTTATTTGCAACAGATAGTCAATCAAACATATACAGTGTACATTTGATTTCAAAGGAATCCTCGGGGCCACTTTGCTCAATACAGAGGCTGCCTAGTGCTCAGCAATGAACTCAAGTGTCCAGTTAAACTAGTAGATTCTCTAGTGATTTCAAATTGATAAATCACCTTCTAGGTAGAAATAATGGCAGAAATTATTCATTAAAAAGATGTCAAAGTCAAGTGTAACAAAAATATCTGTGTTCCCACTTTTAAATAGTTTTATATCTCAGAGAATATTGTTATGCCTCGAATACTTTGTGATGAACTGGTTATGTTTCCCCCGCTTCATAAGTAATTTATTTATGTCTTTTCCAAATCCACTTCTCTGATGGCTCTTGGTTTAACTCCAAAGAAATAAATCAAAATTTTCTTGCCATCTCTGTAGTCATCTATTTGGAAAAGTCTGCAACAGCTATCACTAAAGTGACAGTACCCAGCAGTCATCACTTCAATTAATTAAACACAATTGTGTTAGGACAAAGCTGAGTCGTTGATGAAGGATACAAAACAGATCCAGACAAGAGTTTTCATGGAGAGAATGTGGCTACTCTCAATCTTGCATACCTCTGAAAGAAGTATTTAATCTTACTCAGCTCTTCTAATAGTGAAACCTTATCCAATTATCTGTGGAGAGAGCTGTACTATTTATCTAGCTATAATAATAGTCTGGGAATCATCTCACTTAATTTTAGGCATCAATATTTGGGCAACAGTCTAACCTTCTTCCATGGCCAATAGAAACTGACAAGGGCCTTCAGAGGGCAATTTATCATCAGAGTGAAAGACCTGCATTTTTAGACAAGATGAATTGTGTTTCCAGGGTGACTATCCCTTTCCATCACTGCAGGGGAAAGTTAGCCACCTAACTTTTAGATGGCTAATGCCCATAAGACAAACACCACCCATAAAAAAGAGTTTACAGGAGTCTGCAGTGGTTTATGAAACAGCCTGAAAGCACTAAACTAAAAAAAAAGTTTTTGAATATTTTTAGTTCATATTAATACTTTCTGTCACCTTTTTAAAATACCTGGAGAAAAGAAAGTCTGTTTTTCCATACATCCTTTTTATTTTTCCTGTAACTACTACACTGGTTAAAAGAAATATAATAGAGATCATACATTATATATCCCTTTCCTTTCCCCTCCACTTTCAAGGTGCTATTAAGATGATTGAAACATTTATTTTCATTGTTGGAACTCTCTTGTATTCCCATAGTATTTGCTCTCTTTTTTTTTTTTCTTTTCCTGAAAAAGCAGTCTGGATTTTGTTAAAGCCTATAAATAACAGTAAAGAATATGGTATTTTAATGAATTTCAGAGTGTGGGATTTTACATATTTTCAGAATTGGAGAGCAAGGAAGGAAATAAATCACATATCTAACAGTGTCTAGTGGATAAAATAGGTATGCCCAACATCTGATGGTTCACAGCTACACTCATGTCATCTTGCCCCCCTCCAGCTAAGCGCAGTAGCATTATGCTACAAAAGTTTTATTTACTCTTTGGTCCCAGGATTTGCAGTCTTGGAAGCATAGTGCCCAACATTGTCTATAGGCCTGGTTGGTGCGGTGTGTGCTAATTACAGCACTTGTTTTCCTAAGAGGTGAAAAAGATGAACATAAAACCCTGCAGCTGAGGACAGTTCACAATCCAGGTTTTGTGCATGCTGAATGAGGGTTCCTGCTGGTGGGTGAGTGAATAAGAATTTAAATCTGCAACTCACACTCAATAACAGTAGTTGAATACCTTATATGCCCTATTTAACACACCCAAGCTGCCCTTCCAGGTGCTATGTTTCAGTTCTTCCATACTTCTGTTTTTAAATAATTTATTAATAAGATTTAATCTCATAACTATTTTTAATATATTTTTTCACTTCTGTGGAATGCGTGCCATAAACCTCAAAATGTGCACAGCTGACACATTTTTAAAATCACTATCTCCTTGTGAATCTCAAGGCTACTAATCTTTTCTTCCTGAACACATATCTATCTACACTTTTCACTGACTGTAAATCATATTCATTATTAAGCTCTGGTGTCAGAAACATTGACTTTTTTAACATTCATGTGATTTAGCTTTTTCTTTAGCTAAAAAAAAAATTACAGGGGTTACATAAATTCAAGTGATTTTGCATCCTCATTATTTTTTTTCTTTTTGTTTCTAAGGACAAATTTTAAAGACAGAACCGTGGTGGATGGTTACATGTGCAAGAAACAGGCATAACTGGCCATTTTTTGCAAACAATTGAGATCCCATAAGAGATCCCACTCCCCCCTTTTCAGATGTGCGAGTCTTTTTTTACCATTAGTTGCAAACATTACCCTGTAAGCAATCTCAGGCTAAATAATAACAGAGCAAGTATTCTTAGTTGGTTTTCCAAATTAAAATTCTTTGGGATGGATTCTTGAAGTGCTCAGCATTTGTCAGGCATATTTCTGAACAGGGTCACACTAGAGCTGGTCAGTCCTACAGCTAGTTCCACACCAAGGCAGATGGAGCTTAGAGCAGCAAGGCCAAATAGTTTGGTAAAAGTCCAGTCTCAAGAAACATGGAATAGAGTACAGCCCCCCCCCATGCCAAACTATGGGAGCAGTACCTACCCTTGTTTTCTGGATAGCACCAACATGTATACTTAAAACTGTCATATCTACAGTATGAATTTCTGTAGCAGAAACGATGTTGAGAAATGTTTCATCTTTGACAAAGAGCTTCTAGACAAAGGGAACTCAGAGGGGAAGAATTCATCTTGCTGATGGGATTCTGTAACTTAGTAGAAATATCTACACTGAAGATGGCTACATCTGATGTCTAGATCAGAGGTCCCCTTTACATGGAGAGATATAGGACCTCCTATGGCATGATTCCTCTCATCTTCAAGTAGACATGATAGTAGTTCTTATGAGTCCTGCTCTGTTTTTCCCCTGACTAGTGTGACTTCCTTAAATTTAGATGTCTGCATGGAAAATGCTTACAATTACATGAGATGAATTCCAGCATATGTCTGTGAAGATAAATTCCATGGGACTGATCCAAAGTCCACTGAAGTCAATGGGAGGCTGTTTGTTGACTTCTCTGGCTCAGAGATCATCTCTGCAAGATCATTAGTGCACAATATACTGTAATAAAGCACATGCATAGTATTTATTGAGCTCAGCTGCCAGTGCTTTCTCAGTATAATGCCACAGCTATGGGAAAATACTAGCAACATAAAATCAGCATTTTTTTCACATTAGTTATTGGATGTTCATTTGGGGATTGGCCATTTTCCTTTCAGTACTTGATTTAGTAAGAGAAAAAGAACTAAATCAACCTGTCTTATTTATTAAGGGGAAATATTTTTTAAATATGTGGAAACCTTTTTAAAATCCCAATAAATGTTTGACTGAGGTAAGCCCCATAGAGGTTATCCCTTATAAGTATGGTCTTGGCCGGAATGTGCCACTCAGACTTCCCTGAAAAGAGGTATCAACCCATTCAAAAAGCAGCACTCACTTATATTCTCAATAATGTTACAAATGGCTTTTGTGTCAATACTTCAGAGCAACATTTGTGTTTTTTTGCTTTTTTTTTTTTTTGAGAAAAACAGGGTTTCCAAAATAAGAGATATGACATAAGGTTCTCCACACACACAAAAAAACACCCTTTTGACTTTCATTTAAAAATGCTTTTTGATAAAAGCTCTGCTTTCCCCCAAACCCCAAAACAGGAAAAATCTCCTTTCTTTTTCTAACAATCCTAACTTTAAAAAAATTATAGTCTAAATTAAGTCCTTTTATATTTCTACAAGTTATAACATAGTAAGTGCTACAGTGAAATAACTGAACAGGTTTTGTTATTGTTTTTCACTGTGACTTCTATTTCTGAAACATAAAACAAGGATACTTGAAGCTCTCTTAAATACTCAGTAACAATGAGATCTTACAAATGTCAGTATGATTTCACAATAACTTGGACAAATCAGTAACAAAGATAATTTTGCACTGCCAAAGAAGCAGTGCAGCTAGTTTATTTTTTTCTGAAACTGTCAGTGGCTGACCTTTAAAATCATTTTTACGAGGTTTTAAAAGAGGTTGAAAGAAACTAAACTACAAAGTAATAACTAGTATCATCCATTTTGACTGAGGTATCTTATTTAAAATTCAAGGTCTTGGTGATTAATATGTTTTAGAACAAACGATAGGTATGTTAGATGCAAATCTGCCTCTTTGTAAAAATGCACAAAATCATATTTACCTGAGCACAGGAGGTATAAAAATATCACAGGCAGTTTCCCCACTTGCATCTCCAGACCTATCGCAGATGGTACCAGGAGGTAAAAATCTCAGTTGTGTTGAGATCAATGGCAAAAGCCAGAATGGACTCCAGTGGGACTGGGATTTCATCTAAAGGAAAAAAGCCAAAGTGGTGGTGTTAAGTACATAGCTATTAACCTCTTAACTTTTGGAATAATTAAGAAAATTTCTTCCTCATTTGAAAGTAGAGGGAGTTAAGTGTACTTTGTAAAAATCCATTGAAAGGAGGTAAGGCCTCCATTATCTTCCTAATAATGTCCAATTATTCATACAAATATGGCATCTATGTTATTTTTGACAGAGGCAGCAAGACCATGGCTTACCCAAACAAATTCGGCGTGTATCCATTTCTGGGTACTTACCTGAGAAAAATTATAGGACCTTGCTCTCAGAGATCACGTGCCAGCCCTTTCTGAAAAATTTCAATAACTAAAGATCTATTGCTGTCTAAAATGTTTTCCCTCTGTATGAGTAACAGTTTCAGCCACTCACATCTGTAATATAATTTTCACATTATATATTCTGGAATTTTAACTTCTCCACTGAAAAAGAATCCATTTGGGTGATGTACTGAGCACTATTCACTAGATTTTTATCTTCTCTAAGTTGTTTTTGTGTGTGTGTGGCAAGAAGAGAGAATTAAACTTATGGTTTGATATGGTTTTGCCTTGCAAACTATTATTAGAAACACCAGACAGCACTGAGAACATTTTATAACACTTCTTGACATCCTGTTTTGTTGCCGTTCAAGCGGCGTGGCGACCTGGTTCAGGAACGGCACGGCGACCACCCCCAGGCCACTCGGGCCATCAGCTCACTGACACCAATGTGGTGGACGGCAAATGGTGTTTATTGATGGGTAACAAGGTGTTATATAGCTAAGGTTTACAACGTCACATCCGTCTGCTTACATCATAAACTAACACTATTGGCTATTAGCGGCCCTATCTTTCCGTACAGCACGATATCTTCCGGCCGCCGGACCCTAACTATCTGCAACATTTCCCCCCTCCCTATGCATAACAAAACTAGCTAAAATATGACTATCTTATTCTTGCTTATTCTTATCTTATTCTAATTACTTATTCTCATTATTATCTTATTACTATTTTACTATTATCTTATTGTGATGACTTATTCTTATTATTGCTCTATTCTTATAGTTTATAACAATCTTAAAATTATGTATCATAAACTTGACATAAAACATAAGGCACAAAGAAGAAGGCACGTAGAAGGTAGAGGATGACAGGTAATACCGCGGTATAGAAATAGGGTGTACCTTGGGATAACTTGGGGATAATACTGAGTGGATATATTCTTAAAGCAGTTGTCGGCGTTCTACTAACATGATGTTAACCTTCTCTAGCCGACTCTTGACAAACCACATGAGCTTATTCAACATACAGGGTCCAAAGATCAGTGTCATCATGATCATTGCTATCGGCCCTATCAAGGTGGATATCAGGGTGGTTAACCACAGCGAACCGGTGAACCAATTTTCGTACCAGCTGCGTTTGGAAGAGGGTTCAATGGGTGCTGGTTGGCAAGGCATGGCACTGAAAACTGGTGACCCTGTAGTTACTTTTGTATTAATTGCTCGAGATTGTTCCATCTGTTCAAGTACCCATTTAAAGGGCTGATGTGACTCTACCTGTCCTATAGTGACAAGCTGCAAAATTAAGATAACGCAAAGGCATCGCAGCCCCCTCTTGCGGAGGCTGTTTTGTTGTGTTCTGGATTCGGTCGGTGTGGAACTCACAGGCTCGGGCGGGACGCCTGTCACCGGGGCGTCCGATGATCCAGTACTGTGAATAGAAACTCACAATTTTCATTAGTTTTATCTTGAAGGTCTGGTTTAATAGACTTAAGCGGGCACCACTTGACTCTGCCATCTTTCCTGACAGTGACCTTTGGGTCGATCTTGGCATGGGGGGAGCGCTGCCAGCGAGTCCCCCAGCCAAGGGCAGTTTGCTGCAACATGGCCTGCCTGGCCACATTTAGAACAAGCCATTACGTTGGCTATTGCGGTGTGAACAGCCGCCTGAATTGGGGTCAGATGCTCTTCCTTTGCAACATGCTTAACCATGTCTGCGATACTTGCCCCCGCCGGCAATGATCACAAGATTTCTTTGGTTGCGGAATTGCATTGTTGGCGTAAACATTCCGCTACGACCGGGCTTTTTGCCTCCGTGGGCAGGGACGAAGAGTCGACCGCTGCTTGGAGACGATCTACAAATTGTGTAAAGCTCTCACTTTCACTTTGCTTTATTGTGGACCATGGCGATGGTCTGGCAACAACTCTACAGGCTGCGCGAATAGCTTCCCTGGCCGCACAAGTAGTTGCCATAACTTCATGGGCCCGCATGCCATGGGCCTGCGCCTGGGGGGTGATCATTGTTGGATCTGTACCCATTAACCGCTGCAGGCTGGAGCCGTGTAATGGATGATCTGCCCCAGTTACTTGGGCTAAACACTTTGTACAGTTGTCTTCCCATTCTTGTTTGAAAACGATCATCCCTGCTCCATCAAAGATTGGCCTACAAGTTTGTTTGATATCAAACGGGAGCATATCGTCCCCCCCGAAGATACCATCTATGAGGGTTGAGACCATAGCAGAATTAATCCCTTTATCTGCAATTGCTTTAACAATCGTTTGCACATCCTTAGATTTTATCGGCGAGTAGACCCTCTGTCCTGCCTCCGTCACCCAGACTGGGAACGCTAGCGCGGCCGATAGGGCCCACTCGGCACACGCGATCTTTATTTCCTTCCAGTCTGTGAGAGGGGTTTCTTCCTTTTGCGTTTTTTCTTTAATTCGAATGGGAATATTTTGGCTCTTAGTTCTTTGGCTCTTAGTTCTGTTTACCTTCTTTTTCTCCTTCCTTAAGTTTGAATCAGTTGTGAGCCACTCGTCCTCACTAGTGTGTGATCCTGATCCGGAGCCGGAGCCGGAACTCGACTGACTGGTCACTTCCAGGCTCCGGTACTTTTTTGTTGGGCTCCGGCCCTGCCCACTTCCCTTGCGGGCGGGCTGTTCCCCCCTCCTTGGCTCGCCCCGCCTTCTACTCACGGAGGCGCGTTTTTTCAAATGGCCGCTCTGATTGGTTCTCAGCGCCTCACTCGGGCCTCCCTCACCTGACCGGTCACCCCCACCACCTTTCTCCTCCTTGTTCTCCTCCCCCACCTGTTTATCTAACGGTTCCCGTCTGTTCTTGTTCTTCTCCCCCTCTTGTTTATCTAACGGTTCCTGTCTGTTCCCACCGGGAGCATCCTCGCCCCGCCCTTCTCCTTGTGGCTCAGCGCCATTTTGGGGGGCATAGGGCGGTGGCCTGACCCAGACTTCCCCAAGGTCTGACTTCTTTTTGATATTTCTAGCTTCCTCGGCTAGCTCGTCCCAAACAGATTTCGGCTGTTTTTGCTCCTCTGTAAGTGGGACGGGGTTCGGGGATTGAGGGGACGTATCGCCCTCTTGCAGTTCTTTAGGCTCAGCAGAATCGCCATCATCTGGGGGGTGCAAAGTCTGTGCGGCTGCCCTGACTCCCGTTTTCGAGGTGGCCAACAAACAGTCCTTTACCGCCACCCAGGTCTCCTGCTCTTTCATAGCTTTCTGCAACGCCTGTACAACTTTTCCCCAAGCCTTAAGGTTTTTCCCACAACCCGAAGACATCGTCTCCTCGGCTAATGCCTAGGTACATTTGTCCCACACTTCAGGGTGGAGAATATCCACCGGCTGGTCTATAACCTTAATTTTTAAAAGCCTCGCCATAGCAAGAGTAAAATCTTTTGGCTTACAATCAATCCCCCAATATTTATGTAATTGCGATACGACCTTCACAAGGGCTTCCATCCTCCTTGTTGGTCCGGGAGCGTCCTCCCCGCCGGGCTGGTCCAGCCGCTCCGGCCGCCGTTTACCCGTCCAGGCGATGATCCCGGGTTTCGGCACCACTTGTTGCCGTTCAAGCGGCGTGGCGACCTGGTTCAGGAACGGCACGGCGACCACCCCCAGGCCGCTCGGGCCATCAGCTCGCTGACACCAATGTGGTGGACGGCAAATGGCGTTTATTGATGGGTAACAAGGTGTTATATAGCTAAGGTTTACAACGTCACATCCGTCTGCTTACATCATAAACTAACACTATTGGCTATTAGCGGCCCTATCTTTCCGTACAGCACGATATCTTCCGGCCGCCGGACCCTAACTATCTGCAACACTGTTTGAATTTCTGTAGGTATTATATTTTGTGAAACATAAGCCTCCTAAGGACAGTTAGGGCCTTTTTTGGTCTCCAATAACAATAATGCCTCCAGCTGAGGCACAGGAAATCCAAATTGCTCTTCAAATCAAATCATGGGAAACCTTGATTCCCTACCTGTCTCAAATAAAGGTACTGAGAAACAGATGCACACCCCTGCCAAAATATTATGCTGTATATTTATCTACTATTGACTTGTCTTTTGGCTTATTGAGACAAAATGATAGCATTCCAATTATTTTTTGCTTCACTTAGTATTGCATTTGGTTGGTAGACTTTTATAAAATGCTAATTAAAATAAATTACCAATTTCTATTGACAGTAATAGCTCTAATAATTACTGGCAAGGTAAACCACTAATTTGATTAAAAATGAAATTTTTGTCCTCTGGGAAAAATAATTTAAAAAGTGTCATTCATGACCTGAATAGGAACAGAAGAATTAAATACTTAAGCATTTGGTGTAACAAAACAGTTTATCCACACTCACATGAAATATTTTGGTTTGACTTCACCCACTAACAAAGTCTGCTAAAATAACTCTTGCCTTAACAGAAAATGAAGATCTTCCTTAGTTTTAAATTCCCTGCATGAGACAACCTCTCTGTTGCCAAGAGAGGTTGTGGAATCTCCTTCTCTGGAGATCTTCAAAATCCATTTGGATGCAGTCCTGTGCCATGTGCTCTAGGTGACCCTGCGTGTGCAAGGGAGTTGGACTAGATGATCTCTAGATTTCCTTTCCAACCTTAACAATTCCATGATTCTATTCTATGATTCTAAAAGGCTAAAATAACTTTAAAATCCTTTTTCTTCTTTTTGCACATTAGATGTTTTTGAACTGATGTAACCCTACCAGGATTTCCTCTCAACTATTTCTTGATTACATCAAGGTCAAAATAAATAATTCCAATATGTGCACAGTAGTGCCGCATGCATGCAAGAGAAACACACTGAGGCAAAGTAATGCATTTTGCATGCCACACCAAACTTTTGACACCTAGTGCAAATGATTTATTATAGTTTCTGCTGGCTATTACCTTCTCATAAAACTGATAAATTCGGTCTCTCTCTTTCAGTTTCTGTTTGGAAGTTTGCTCACAGCTGCCTGAGTGATCTCACTTAATGCCAAAATTCTCCTGCGATATCCTTTTTTGGCAATGTTTGGGTTGGTTCTGGACATGAAACAAACTATCTGACAGAAGAGTGCCTTGATGTTTGCATTTCCAATCTCTTCATTAGTTTATTTACTGTATGTTACTGGGGACTAACTGCAGGTTTAAATGCTTGAAGTTGGTTGTGATAATTTTTAATGATGTTAGTAAGAAACAGTTCTGCTGCTTGGAAGTGATTGAAATTGCTACAGAAATAAAGGATACTTTGGAACATCAAAATCAAACCCTTAAATATAAAACAGTCATAAATTACTGGGCTGATTTTTTCAAAAGTATTTCAAGGAGTGATTTACTTCTAATGTCACAGTATCTCTTACCATTCCTGCTGGGAGACTGACTTTTTCTGACAGTCTCACTATGTCAAACACAAGAATCTATTAATTCTCTTAATTTAAGTGAGTTTTGGATCAGGCCCAAGGGAGAAAAAAATAGCAGAAAGAGAATTACAATTCCAGCTATGCAATGAAAAAATAATCTACCAGTCTAGAAGGAAGGAAATGAGAGAAGAGGAAAAGGAGAGTGGTTGCCACCATCCGAAGGCAGAGAGGGAAAGGTAGAAGGGAGAGAGCTCTAGTTTACATAGTAAAATGGTTTTGTATTGTGTACATTGAAATTTATGGGATTCTTCCTGTTAGAGAAGCTAACATTTTGAGAGCTGCACAGAGCTTTTTACTTTCCTTCCTTCTTAGTCTTGAGGCCATTCAGCCTGAGGTACTGATGGAGTTGTAAGATTGGTCTGCATGTATAAGCAGATGTAAAAAGAATGGGGCCGGGCTAATTTAGATGAGGACAGAAAAGGCAGACATCTAGGACACTCTTAATGTCTTCTGTTGAAACTGTGCAACCATTCCTCCCCCTCACAGTAGGGAATGCCCTACATCCCTTTATTCTCCTTCCAAAGTATTGCTACATTGTTCTGCTAAGTTGCATAAATATCATAAATGTTTCCTCATCATTCTTAATAGCTGATTAAGTGGTTTTATTCTTACATACTCCAACAAGCCCTCTTTATCAGGGCTGTGTATTAGATAAGTCTGATGAAGCCAGTTGGGTTTGAATTTTCTAATGAGAATGTAGAATGTCTGTTATTTAGAGATAGCAAATTGCTTTAGAGGTTCCAGCAGAAGATTAGTAGATCCATCTACACTTTTGGCCTGTACATCTTGTGCAGCCTCAGCTTGCTGTGCAATCAGATTTTGTCCCTGTACTGAATTATTTGAAAATTCATGGTTAAATATAAACTTGATCATAGAGTTGACATTCCACAAGTGGTTCCATCTGCTTAAAATGAACTTGACCTGACTTTTTAACCTTCTTACCAAGCTATGCAGACTGTTATACAGACAGGAGGATCTAATGGTTGGGGTAAAAAAGTGAAAGAAGTGAAAGACATTCAATCATCTAATCTTTCCTGAGTCACTAACTCCCTGCATGACCTGTACAAAGCACTTTTAGTCTCCATTGCCTTAGTAGCTAAATTAAAAGCTATTTTCTTTTAATGAGTACTCTGAGAGCTAAATATACTAATTGAAATGAATTTTTCTTGTTAAATCAATGTCTGCTTTTAGAAGGATTATCTAAACATGGAACATATTATGCAATGCTAAAAACGACCCAGGTAGATATGCTAGAAATAAAGAGATTTTGTAGTCTTCCAAAACATAAACTGGACTATTAGCACACAAACATCATACTGTTACCAACAATTCTTGAAAGTCCACTACAGCTTGTATGGGTTTGATCATGACTTGATTAGTCTCAGAATTCCCTGAACTATCAAGAACTGTGACTTTCAGACAGTTGACCTAGACTTAATCTCTCTTCCTCAGAACTGAATCATAAAAGCTTAGGCGCTCAGGACACTTTAAGAGCTCCCTCATCTGGCCATTCAGTGAGGGCATGTTCACTCCAATGGTGTAATTGGACTATTCAGAATCTAAAACTGGATTCTGCATAAAATTTGTGCAGTCACTATTGCCAGAAGTGTATGGTCTAGGGAATAAGATCCGGGGAGGGCTTCAATATGTCACTGTGAAGCTGGTGAACTTAAAATATAGGGAAATTATCTATTGGGATCATAGAAGTTTGCACAAGGCATGCATTTGGGCACCGCTACTATGCTCTGTTAGCTCTTTGGGTTCATGGTTTATCAGGAGCTCTCCCATGTTCAAAATAACGAATATAGACAAGTTTATCCTCTCTCATTTCTCTTCCTCCTCAGCATGCTTGGCTTTCTAGAACTTGCCATCAGCAAATTATTCTAATAAAAAAATATTTTGTCACTCTGTAGCTATCCTGGATGTCATTCCTGAGAGTGCTGGCTCAAGAGTCACACTGAAGAAAACTGAACTGTGCTCTGTAGAATAGAGGCAGTGTAATGGTTAACCTGATGCCAGCAAGAACTGAGTATTTAAAAACTTTTCACTTCTGAAAAAGGCATTTGCTAGCTTGTGGAGTGCTGTGACTCTATTGTCATGTTACCACTGTGGATAATTGAATCATAACATTGAAGATTCAAAAATATAATTTCATTAATATTTAGTCTGGAGAAGAAGAGGCTCAGGGGAGACCTTATCACTCTCTACAAATACCTGAAAGGAGGTTGTAGTGAGGTGGGGGTCAATCTCTTCTCCAGAATAACTACTGATAGGACAAGAGGAAATGGCCTCTAGTTGCACCAGGAGAGGTTCAGGTTAGATATTAGGAAAAAATTCTACACAAAAAGAGTGCTCAAGCATTGGAACAGGCTGCCCAAGAAAGTGGTGGAGTCACCATTCCTGACAGTGTTCAAGAAACGTGTAGATGAGGCACTTAGGGACATGGTTTAGCAAGCATGGTGGTGATAGGTTTACGGTTGGACTTGATGATCTTGAAGGTCTTTTCCAATCATAATGATTCTATGAGTCTATAACCTGGCCTAGGAAAATAACTTCTTTCTTATGTATCTTTTCAAACTAAACTCGTGTTTGCGTGTGCCACATAACACCCTATTATACATATAAGGAATATCCAGCAGTATCACCATTAACCATAACAAAAGTTTTTTTTTTTTTTTTTAAAGGAATGGTAGGTCATGGGCAGTTTCACAGCCTACTTTTCTCATAGCATTTCATTTTTAAGACAGATGGTCCCTCAGTTGTCTACCAGGAGGTTCCCTTACTTTCTCCCAGAATCAACTGTGACATTAGACTAGGTAGACATCAGGTGTAATGCAGTTTAACATATCCTATTTCTCTGCTGGAAGCACTTTCATGAATGGAGAACTGATTTCTCCACTCATAAAATTGGTAGTTTGAATAAGAATGATGCAAGCTTAATTGCGGCTACTCAGTGGATACTTTAGCCAGATTGTAAAGTACAGGATAGTTCAGTTTACTTATCTCTAAAAATTCTGTGCATATAAGGCCTTGCAGATCCTCAAAATCATAAGATTCACTGAGATTTTTTTTTTCTGTGGGACAGAAAACAGATCTTTAAAAGCAGCCACATTCTGCAACACTTCTCTATGGAGCAAGTAAATCATTGTCTGGAAGAAGTGTAAGTCCTTTTCTTGCTGTGATATGGATTCACTGAGGTGGATGGTAGTCAAGAGGGCAATTATAATCACCTCATTGTCTACAGAAATGAGAGCAAAAGGGTAGGAGAGGAGCCAATATCACTTCTGCCCTGAGCAATGGACAGTATCACACACACTTCCTGACAAGGAAGCAAGAGGAGAGTTTAGAGACATCTTTCTATTGATGGAAAATTCTATGCAAGGGAGACATCCTGTTTCATAACTGCTAAGACCACACAGATTGGCTACAGCTGCCTGGAGAATCCTTTTCTCTGAGAAAAAAAAAAGCTGTGGCATGCCCAAGCCTTTATGAAGAGGAAGTCTCTGCAGTGTATAATATGGTCAAAGAATAGTTTCTGCTGGCAACCCAGAAAGAGTGCTTCCCCTCATTATCACACAAGTTGATTTTACTGTTCTGCTACAACTCAAGACTAACAAACAGACTAACTGTATGCCTCATAACCAGGTTTGGAGTTCAGCTCTGCCCACCTCTCCCTGACTCCACAATAACTCTTCCTCAGCCATCAACTCTGAGAACAGAAGAACCCTGAGGACCAGAAGAGATCACTGCTGCTTTACAGAAGAGTAATGATAATATAGAGCCTTTGCTCAGCTCACAGAAACAAAGTGGGAATGCTGCAATAATGTTTCCTGACTTAAAAGGCACCAAAAAAGCCAGTGCTACCCCTGGAAAAGCCCCTACCTGTGCCATTTCCAGAAACAAGGTGACTTTTACTACCCAGATTAACCCTCATTTCTTTGGTGTTGGAGAGAAGGCAATGGGACACATGTATTATTGCAAACTTTTGAAAAAGGGTGATGCTTTTTTTGTAGTTTTGTTGCTCTGCTTTTAAACTATGATGCTATGCCACTGATATGCCAAAACCTTCAAAAATAGGCCTGAGATGGAGAGAGGGGTCAAAATATGGGAAACAAAAGGAAAGGAAGTACTCAGAACTCTATAGAGTGTTACTAATGTTAAATGACAGGAAAAGTGAAGGCCTACTTCCACTGTCACCTTCCTGGATCACATATGTTTTCTAAGATCAATTTGACATTTTTAGTGTCTTTTGATCTCAACACATGTTTTCAAGGTGACAAAGCATCATCCCCATTTTTTTTCTATGGGAAACAGTTGTTGAAAGATCCGCTTGAGATCACAGAAAGTGAATTTCAGAAACCAGAAAAGAAAGGAAATAAGTATGATTTTCAGTTTCTTTCCCTGATCAGTGGTTCATACAGCTTTCCCTTGAGAAAAGTTACTTTCATTGTCCTTCCAGTCATAAGACAAGCTCTTCCTACCTCTGAATCTAATGGGAGGTGGACGGTTCAATTGTAGCTTTTTGAACCTGCACCAATTCTCTCTAAGACTGATAGTGCTTCCCTGGGAGTGCCACATACTCTACAAAACACACAATAGGATGAGCTCATTGCTTTTCATAAAAAGTCTCTGAGAAAGAATGATGGCAGTTTATTACTTATAATAAAGGTCATGACATTGCTTTCTCCTATTCACATTGTATTTTTAGAATGCAACCCAGATCACAAAAATAACAAATCTCCATGTGAATTTTGAGGCTTCATCTTGGAGGCAGCTTACACTGTTAAGTTATTCTAAGTCACACTAATATTTTACAGTCTTAATCAACTGTTGATTGTAATTAAGCATAATTCATCTGTTCCAAAATCCACAGGCCGATAATGAAACTTGGATGATCCTTTGCATTACATCAGGAGAGACCTGATAGCTGGTGCACAAAGCACACAATAAAAAAAAATATCCCCTGCCTGGCACCAATGCCTCTCAGGAACTGTCCAGCACCCTGCATGTCTAGGGGCCTTGCACACTCTCTTGTGTGTTTTTCCTACTGCACTATAATCAGAGAATCATAGAATGCTTAAGGTTGGAAGGGACCTCTACAGGTCATCTAGAGGTCATCATAACAAAGATTGATGTCCTCATCTAAAGAATCCCTGAAGGCTGGAGCTCCCTTACCATGGCCAATGCTGCTGTGCTGGAGCATATGATGCACACAGACTCTGGTGTAATGTGCCAAAGACCCTTTATTAAGCATCACATACAACTTATATACTGTACTAACCCAGATATAATTCCTTATTTGCAAAAAGCATGCAAAGTGCATTTGCTAAATAAGCCAATAGTCTAAAGAATTACATCAAGATTATCAAATCAGCTTCTTGATCACGCGCCAGCCGTGCGGTTGTAGTTTTCTTCTTTTTCTTGCTTTGTTCCTTATCTGTTGATAAGACATTCTGTACTGCCTCCTTGAGGTTAATTAACAAGACAGCTCTACTGCCATCCTTGAGGTTGATTATCTGCTAACAAGGCATCCTGTACTGCTGTTCTTGAGGGGAACCTCCACACTGTTGGGTGCATCCCATCTGGGCTCATAGATTTATGGGTGTCCAGTTTGCCTAAATAATGACTAACCCAATCCTCCTCCATCGTTGACTAGTCAAGATTTGTCAATCCAGGTATCCATGACTGTCCCAAGTAACCTTCCCCAAGGAGAACCAGTCCTGAGGGGGGTTCTGGTCCAGACCACCAGCATATCACAAGTTGAACAAGTACCCTCAACCCATGTGTTAGCTCATGTGTGGATACTAACCCCTCACAAGGACAAGCAGCCTGGGACTGTCCTGGTGGAAGGGCCAGGGGCAACTATTTTAGTACTACCTCAAAGATTACATCTCCTTACCAAAAGGCTGGCCAACCTGGTTAGGAGGGCTTTAAACTAAGCAAGAAGGGGGAATGGGAGTGTCACACAGACACGGTGAACAGTATCACACAGCCAAAGTCAGATGGCATCCAGCAGGAGTATGGTAATGGGGAAGTGAGGATAGGATACGGTCACAGAGGGTCCTCTTTCACCCCTCCTGGGAAACCTGCAGGCTCAATTACTTCCCTTAAATGCCTGTACACCAATGCACAAAGCATGGGGAATAAGCAGGACGAAGTGGAGCTCTGTGTGTGGTCCCAGCATCATGATCTCATTGGAATCACAGAGACATGGTGGGATAGCTCGCACGACTGGAGCGCTGCCATGGAAGGCTATGTGCTCTTTAGGAAGGACAGGCTGGGAAGGCGAGGTGGTGGATTTGCTCTTTACGTGAGAGAGCAACTGGAATGCATGGAGCTCAACCTGGGAGTGGATGATGAGTGAGTTGAGAGCTTGTGGGTAAGGGTTAAAGGGCAGGCTAATGTGGGAGACACTGTGGTGGGCGTCTCCTACAGGCCACCTGACCTGGATGAGGAAGTTAATGAGGCTTTCTATAGTCAGCTGGATGTTACCTCATGGTCACAGGCCCTGGTTCTCATGGAGGACTTCAACCACCCTGACATCAACTGGAAGGACAACACAGCCAGGCACAAACAGTCCTAGAGGCTCCTGCAGTGCGTTGATGATAACTTCTTGACGCACATTGTGCAGGAGCCAACGAGGAGAGGTGGGCTACTGGACCTCGTATTAACAAATAGAGAGGGACTTGTAGGAGATGTGAAGGTGGGGGGTAGCCTCGGCTGCAGTGACCATGAGTTGGTGGAGTTCAGGATCCAACGAGGAGGAGGCAGGGCTGTAAGTAGCCTTGCAACCATGGACTTCAGGAGGGCCAACTTTGGCCTCTTCACAGACCTCCTCGGAAGAATCCCATGGGCTAGGGCTCTAGAAGGAAGGGGGGGCCAAGAGAGCTGGTTGGTTTTCAAGCGGCACTTCCTCCACGCCCAGCAACAGTGCATCCCTGTGTGTAAGAAGGCAGGCAGAGGGGGCAGGAGACCTGCGTGGATGAGCAAGGAGCTTGTGGGAATACTCAAGCAGAAGAAGGCGGTATACAGAAAGTGGAAAAAAGGACAGGCCCCCTGGGAGAAATACAGGAACGTATTCGGGGAATGCAGAGATGCGACTGTGGGGTTTCTGAAGGCCAGTGGTCATGCTGTGAGCAAGCCAGATAAGGGCAGAAGGGCGCCAGGCCTAGCTGAAAGGGTGGAAGGACTGCTGACTAAGAGATAAGGAGATCTTGCGGAGAGTCAGATAAGGAGGCAAAGAGTTGAGACAAACAAGTAGAGGGGGACGGTCGTTAAATGTGAGGACACGTGGGCACTGTTAGTTAGCCTCTGTTAGTTAGCCTATCACACTGTATAGTTAGACGCATGGACGCGGGGTCTTGACCAATCATTGTAAAGAAGCGCTCGCGTGTACGGGGAAATCTTGCATAGAATTTCGTTGACGCAAATAAGAGCTAACCTATCCTGAGCTCAAGCTTTGCAATATGCATGAACCTAATTAAGCTATGTATAAAAGTGCACACTGAGTGTTCAATAAACGAGTCTTGTCGATGACCATATGGTGTCGCAGTCTCCCTTTCTCCTACATGCGACAAGGAAAGCTAAGGCACGTTTGGAATGCAATCTGGCAAGGGATGTTAAAAATAACAAGAAAAACTTCTTCAAATACATTAACAGAAAAAGGAAGATCAGGGAAAACGTGGGTCCACTCGTGAATGGGATGGGCACCCTGGTTACAAAAAACACAGAAAAAGCAGAGTTGCTGAATGCCTTCTTTGCTTCGGTGTTTACCAAGGGCAGCCCTTTAGAGCCTCAGGCCCTAGGGACAAGAGAAGAAGCCTGGAGAGAGGAGGGCTTGCCCTGGGTAGAGGAAGATTGGGTCAGAGAGCACCTAAGGAAACTCGATACCCACAAATCCATGGTCCTTGACGGGAGGCACCCAAGAGTGCTGCGTGAGCTGGCGGATGTCATAGGTAAGCTGCTCTCCATCATCTTTGAAAGATCCTGGAGTACGGGGGAGGTGCCAGAGGACTGGAAGAAGGCCAATGTCACGCCAGTCTTCAAAAAAGGCAAAAAGGAGGACCCAGGCAACTACAGGCCAGTGAGCCTCACCTCCATCGCCGGAAAAGTGATAGAACGGCTCATCCTGGCCGTTGTCTCCCTCACCATCCCTCACAACATCCTCCTGGGCAAGCTCCGGAAGTGTGGGATAGATGAGTGGACAGTGAGGTGGATTAGGAATTGGCTGGGTGGCAGAGCTCAGAGGGTGGTGATCAGTGATGCAGAGTCTAGTTGGAGGCCTGTAGTTAGCGGGGTCCCCCAGGGGTCAGTCGTTGGTCCAGTCCTGTTCAATTTATTCATCAATGACCTGGATGAAGGCACAGAGTGCTCCCTCAGCAAGCTTGCTGATGATACCAAACTGGGAGGAGTAGCTGATACCCCAGAGGGCTGCGCTGCCATCCAGAGGGACCTGGACAGACTGGACAACTGGGCGGTGAAAAACCTCATGCAATTCAACAAGGCGAAGTGCAAGGTTCTGCACCTGGGGAGGAATAACCCCAGACACCTGTACAGGCTGGGGACCGACCTTCTGGAGAGCAGCTCTGCAGAGAAGGGCCTGGGCGTCCTGGTGGATGACAAGTTGACCATGAGGCAGCAGTGTGCCCTTGTGGCTAAGAAGGCTAAGAAGAGCGTCTCCAGCAGGTTGAGGGAGGTGATCCTGCCCCTCTACTCAGCCCTGGTGAGGCCACATCTAGAGTACTGTGTCCAGTTCTGGGCCCCACAGTACAAGAGGGATGTGGAGCTGCTGGAGAGAGTCCAGCGCAGGGCCACAAGGGTGATCAGGGGCCTGGAACATCAGCCCTATGAGGAGAGGCTGAGGGAGCTGGGCCTGTTCAGCCTGGAGAAGAGAAGGCTGAGAGGGGATCTGATCAGTGTATATAAATACCTCAAGGGAGGCAGTGAGGAGGATGGTGCTGGCTTCTTTTCAGTGGCAGCCACCCACAGAACTAGAGGTAATGGCCACAAACTGAAGCACCAAAAGTTCCACAGGAACTTAAGGAAAAATTTCTTGACAGTGAGGGTGACAGAGCACTGGAACAGACTGCCCAGAGAGGTTGTGGAGTCTTCTTCTCTGGAGATCTTCAAAACCCGCTTGGACGCAGTCCTGTGCCACATGCTCTAGGTGACCCTGTGTGTGCAGGGGGGTTGGAGTTCCAACCTTAAGCATTCTATGATTCTATGATTCTGCCTAATAGTACCCTTTTATCTTCCCATTCACAGGCTATCCCGGTGGCATTTATAAGATCCTCTGAGTATGCAGTGCGCTATGTGCATCAGTGAGGGTGCTGGATCTGTTAGAACATCCTGCACCACATGTGAGCACGTGAACATGGATGGCTCAGCGATCAGCTAACCAATCTGCTTTCTGTATTCCCAGAAGATGTTTCTGATGTGTTGACTATGTGCTATATAGGTGTACCTACCTCAATTCCTGTGTTGCAAAATTACACATTTTTAAAGGACTTTGACAGTCTGTAACCAGTTTCCTATTGTGGGGGTGGAGTATAGAGAATTGGATGTGGAAGAATATCGAAGAGATAGGCGATGCGGATTGGCCAGACTGTTCTGGGGCACGCTGACCTAACTGCACAATATTCTGTGCTTGGCTTATGGCCAAGTCACATACACCACACACACAGACTCCGCTCTTTTTTGTACATTGGACCACCTGATGCTTACGTGCTGTTTACCTGCTATTAGCACCAATCGAATTGTAACACGGGATGATCACGTGCTTAGTAGCTCTATAAAAGCATAGGTTCCCCTCCCCGCCACCTTGCTCCTCGCCATGGACCAGTGCTCAGCGGTGCCTGGAATCTCCCTGTCATTTTCTTCCTCCTGCCAGGAAACTGGGGAGCCCCCGTGTGGAAGCAGAGGTGATAAAAGCCTTAATTTGACCACTGTGTGCCTTGTGTTTGTGTGCCTGCTCCTGTTGGTTGCTCAGGTGACTGTGTCATCGCCCAGTCCTTACACCCATCAAACAGTGCTGTCTCTTCTTTTTCTGTATGGGGGATTCCTCTGCTTTGATGTCTGCATATGATCTCTTTCTATACCACATGCAGTAAAATCCTCCACACACATACCTTAAATTCTTGTGTGACCTTAAACGCACAATCATTTAGATTTCAAAACAGATCCCACTTCAGAAAGGAACTGTTCTCTTGGAGGACAGTGACAATGTATCAGCTTCAAATCTAAGTTGAGATACTATGCCAAGACTATGCTGGCCATAGGTGTTCATTAAGGGTATTAGTAAAAGCAGCACTTTTTATAACCAGGGACTAGCTGCAGCACTGAATATGGACCCAGGGAGCAAGGCATATGCGTTTAAGTGCTGACAAGCAATTCAGGACTGGGACAGAAGGATACAATCAAGGGTCCGCTTAACCTTTCACGCTTTGTTCTCTCCCACAAAGGACTACATGGAATAACAACTTTGGAAAGCTGTAGGAAAAACTACCTAGACATATATCATGGTGATGGGCGAGTAAAGAGTTAATGATAACCCTGCTGAATTGCACTCTGACAGCGTGGCAGAGACCTGATAAGGGAAAGAATGGGTACTGTCCCCAGCAGCAAGAAACCTGATCAACTCCCCTGGCTGGACCGTGATGTGAGTATCCCTCCCCTTACCTGGGACGCTGGGCTAAGGTAACACCACGCGAGGTCGAGTCCCCTGTACGTTCAGGGTGTAAGAGCACTCATTTGCAGCTCCTTGCAAGGTTGAGAGTCTGCTGTATATTCAGAATGAAGTAAAGCAATAGCATTCAATTTTACTTCACTTCCACTTCTACTTTGCTTCTGCTTCCACTTCACTTCCACTTTTACTTCCACTTCGCTTCCGCTTATACTTCTGCTTCACATCTACTTCGCATTTATTTCTACTTAATGTCTACTTCACGTCTACATCTACTTCATGTCTGCTTCACTTCTACTTCATTTCTACTTCCACTTCACTTCCACTACTTCAATTCTACTTCACTTCTTCACTCTATTTTTTCTCCATTCTACCTCTACTCCTACTTCACTTCACTTTACTTCAGTCTACATCTACTTGTACTTCTACTTTATTTCTATTTCACTTCTACTTCTGCTTCTACTTCACTTCTACTCCACTTCTAATTCCACTTCACTTCTAATTCTACCTCACCTCTACTTTCACTTCACTTCCACTTCTGCTTCACTTCTACTCTACTCCACTCCACTTCTCCCCCATTCTACTTCTACTCTACTTCTAATTCTACTCTACTACTTCCACTTCACCTCCACTTCACTTCCACTTCACATCTACTTCTAATTCCACTTCAGATCTACTTAACTTCCACTTCACTTCTACTTCAATTACTTAAGTTCCACAGGAACTTAAGGAAAAATTTCTTGACAGTGAGGGTGACAGAGCCCTGGAACAGGCTGCCCAGAGAGGTTGTGGAGTCTCCTTCTCTGGAGATCTTCAAAACCCGCTTGGATGCTGTCCTGTGCCACGTGCTTTAGGTGACCCTGCATGTGCAGGGGGGTTGGACTAGATGATCTCTAGAGGTCCCTTCCAACCCTAAGCATTCTATGATTCTATGATTCAATGCTAATTCTGCTTCTACTTCACTTCTACTTAACTTCTACTTTATTCCTACTTCTGCTTCACTACACTTTACTTCTACTTAACTTCTACTTCTACTCTGCTTCTACTCTACTCCACTCTAATTCTAGTCCACTTCTACTCCACTTCTACTGCACTTCTACTAGTATTTCACTTCTACCTCTACTTCAGTTCTCCTTCACTCCACTTCTACTTCACTTCTACTTTACTTCTACTCTGCTTCTACTCTACTTCACTCTAATTCTAGTCCACTTCTACTGCACTTCAGTCTACTTCTACTAGTACCTTACATGTACTTCACTTCACTTCTCCTTCACTTCTCCTTCACTTTTCTTCACTCCTACTTCTACTTCCACTTCACTTCCACTTCTACTTTTACTTCACTTGTACTTCATTTCTACTTCTACTTCACTTCTGCTTCTGTTTAATCACTTCTACTTCAGTTCTGCTTCATTTCACTTCTACTTCCACCTCACTTCCACTTCACTTCCACCTCACTTCTACTTCATTTCTACTACTACTTCACTTCTATTTCACTTCTACTTCCACTTCTGCTTCACTTCCACTTCACTTCTAGTTCTACTTTACTTCACTGTACTTCTACTTGTACTTTACTTCTACTTGTACTTCTACTCCACTTCTACTTCACTCTACTTCCACTTCTACTGTACTTCCACTTCTACTCTACTTCTATTGTAGTTTACTTCTACTTCACTCTACTTCTACTCCATTCTACTTCTACTGCACTTGTACTTTACTCCACTTCTACTGCACTTCTCACACAGAATCACACACAGAATGGCAGAGGTTGGAAGAGACCTCTAGAGATCATCTAGTCCACCCCCCTTGCACAAGCAGGGACACCTAGAGCACGGGGCACAGGGTGGCATCCAGGCAGGTTTTGGAGATCGCTATAGAAGGAGAATCCACAACCTCTCTGGGCAGCCTGTTCCAGGGCTCTGTCCCCCTAACAGTAAAGATGTTCTTCCTCATAGGGAGATGAAACTTCCTGTGTTTTAATTTATACCCATTACTCCTTGTTCTGTCACTGGCCACCACTGAGAAGAGTTTGGGCCCATCCTCTTTACATCCTCCACTCAGGCATTTATACATATTGATCAGATCCCCTCTCAATCTTCTCTTCTCCAGGCTAAACAGGCCTAGCTCACCTAGTCTTTCCTCAGTCCCTTTCCTCCAGTCCCTTAACCATCTTCATTGCTCTACACTGGACCATCTCTAGAAGTTCCGCATCCCTCTTGTACTGGGGAGCCCAGAACTGCACACAATACTCCAGATGTGGCCTCACCAGAGCTGATTTGAGGGACAGGATCCCTTCCCTCGACCTGCTGGCAACACTCCTCTTGATGTAGGCCAGAATCCCATTGGCATTCTTGGACACAAGGGCACATTGCTGGCTCATGGTTAACTTGTCAACCAGGACTCCCAAATTCCTCTCTGCGGAGCTTCTTTCCAGCAGGTCAACCCCTAATCTGTACTGGTGCGTGGGGTTATTCCTCCCCAGCTGCAGGACCCTGCACTTGTCCTTGTTGAACCTCATGAGGTTCCTCTCTGCCCAACTCTCCAACCTGTTCAGGTTCCTCTGAATGGCAGCTCAGCTTTCTGGAATGTTGGCCACTCCACCCAGTTTTGTATCATCTGAAAACTTGCTGAGAGTGCACTCTGTTCCCTCATCCAAGTCATTGGTGAATAAGTCGAACAGTACTGGGCCCAGTACTGACCCCTTGGGTGCAACAAGGCCACAGGCCTCTAACTAGACTCGGCACCATTTATCACAACTGTTGCAGTTTGAAGGGAGGAGGGAGAGCTAATCTGGGAAGAGATGAATCCCCTTGCATTCCAGCCAGTTCTCAGAGGTTAGAGGGACTGGGGGAGGCTGGAATCATCTCTTAATATGGATATCAAATACTGTGGTAGCTATAGGCCCGACTCTGGCAGTACTGAATTCGCGAACAGTCTGTCGACTGCAGGTACAATCGCCTTCAAAACAAGGAGTCGAGTTCACGAATAGTATGATTTATGCAAATGCAACATTTACAGGGCAGGTTTTGGATGTCAATACAGGAAATTCTCTACTACAGCGTGGGGTTCTTAGCTAGCTCTAATGTACAAAAGGAAAGGATTCACCAAGAGGAAGTCGTGTTTGACCAACCTGATAGCCTTCTACGATGGGATGACTGGCTGGCTGGCTGGCTGGCTGAGAGAGCCATGCATGTTGCCTACCTCGACCTCAGCAAGGCTGTTGACACCGTCTCCCATAATATCCTCATAGGCAAGCTCAGGACGTGTGGATTAGATGAGTGGAGAGTGAGGTGGATTGAGAACTGGCTGTATGGCAGAGCTCAGGGAGTTGTTGTGGAAGAATTGCTTGAAAAGGGGGAACTTAGAGAAAAACTAGGGCCTAACAGAAGTTTTGGCATTACAGAATTGGGGTGAGACACAGTTGCCACTTCCAGGATGGTTGGTACGCACAGACTCTGCTCCTTCACGGTTCCCTAGGCAACACAATCTGCCCTCCTCGCAGCTGCAAAGAGGAGTAACAGAGAGTGGAGTGAAGACATCGTGGTGAAAATTTGTTGTACTCTCTGTGCTGGGCTGCTGATAAGCCGCACAGTAGCTGTCCAATGGGAGATATACGATAACATGTCCGGGGCTGAGCCAGCACTAATCACTCCTTTCAAATGAACTTTGCTTGAACTTTGGTCATTATAAGCTCATGTTTACGCTAATGCACACCTCCATCCCAAAAGTTACCCGCCTCCGAGGTATGACCACTCCTCACTGAGCACACGCTCTAGATTTTCAATTGATGATACCTTTAAATATGTAAGCGAGAGACTTTTTCACCAATCAATAACAAAAGTAAATTTGACTACAGTCACTCAAGCTCCACTTAAACGTAAAAAAAAAAAAAAAAAAAAAAAAAAAAAGTATAAAAGGTGAACTAAGGAGGGGAGAGTTCAAGAAGGAAGATTCCATCGTAACTTCTGGATCAGTCGATGGGCTGAACTCCTTTCCTCCACTTGGGTTGGGACGCCGCCTGAAGAGACTACTCGAGCCCTCCTTCATCTTCTGGGGTGAGTGATGATTGCGTGTGGGAAACTGAGAAACTGTGAGAAACTGTGGGAAGCTGTGGGAACGGTGAAAGTTACAAGTGAGAAACTGTGAAAGTTAGGAATAACAGATTAGCAGATAGAGAAACCTAAAACACAGGCTGGACGCACCGATCTCTGGTTGGTTACCTGCTGGCCGGTAGCAGGATTGGACCCAGATAGCAATAGAGTCAAGGAATTGGCTGGAGGCAGGGGGAGGGAGCTCATGGACAGCGCGTGGACAGTGTATGCTCACATACTCGGAGAATATATAAGTTTGGTCTGATGCTCAATAAAATGGCTTCTGATCCTAAACCTTAAGCCCCTGCTCCTTTCGATGACTCCCACAATTGCGCATTTCTACATCAGATCTAGCTAAAAACCCCACGTAGTAGTAGACAATTTCCTGTACGGACATCCAAAGCCTGCTTTGTAAATGTTGCATTTGAATAACTCATACTATTCGCGAACTCGACTCCTTGTTTTGAAGGTGATCAGGCCTACAGTCAACAAACTGTTTGTGAATCCGGTACTGCCAGAGTCGGGCCTATAGCTACCACAGTATTTGATATCCATATTAAGAGATGATTCCAGCCTCCCCCAGTCCCTCTAACCTCTGAGGATCGGCTGGAACACAAGGGAATTCATCTCTTACCAAATTAGCACCTCCCCGCCTCCTTTCAAACTGCAATACTTCTTAACATCAGAGGGTCAAGAATTACACTGAACTTGGTTTAGGCAGATTTAAACAAATTGGAGAAGGTAGAAGGTTTAAATCCATCTCTGTGGTGGATTTGTTCATCTATTTTTTCATCTTCATGGAAACTGACAGAAGAGACTTTAGGGATCCCCATTCATTAGCATTATCCATACACATGACATGGAAGTACTAGAGGTGACTCTTACCAGTGACTGGTCTTCACAAGTAATTCAGTTACACAAAAAGCAAAATCAGCTCTTGCACAGGTTGGAAATGTCATAGAAAGCAAAAGGCTATCATGCATGTATCAACTGTTCCTTTTTTCCCCCTAAAGGATGCTTCTTTGCAGTCTACTCTTTAATCCACAAGGCTACTATTATTTCATCTTGGATTATCTGTCAGTTGAGATGCGAATTGAAATATTAAACTTAAATTGAAAATTCATATTCAAGAAATCACTATAGCATTTGAAGAAACTTCCAAGGGGGCAGCATCCATTTTAGATTTTTATTCTACAGACAAAACCTCATAATTATACACTTTCTGGCCGTTGTCTCCAGGCACATGGAGGACAAGAAGGTGCTCAAGAGGAGTCAGCATGAATTCACCAAGGGGAAATCTTGCTTGACTAACCTGATAGCCTTCTATGATGGAATGACCGGCTGGATAAGTGAGGGGAGAGTGGTGGATGTCGTCTATCTCAACTTCACCAAGGCTTTTGACACTGTCCCTCACAACATCCTCCTGGGCAAGCTCCGGAAGTGTGGGATAGATGAGTGGACGCTGAGGTGGATTAGGAACTGGCTGGATGGCAGAGCTCAGAGGGTGGAGATCAGCAGTGTAGAGCCTAGCTGGCAGCCTGTAACTAGCGGTGTCCCCCAGGGGTCAGTCCTCAGTCCAGTCCTGTTCAATTTATTCATCAATGACCTGGATGAAGGCACAGAGTGCTCCCTCAGCAAGTTTGCTGATGATACCAAACTGGGAGGAGTAGCCGATACCCCAGAGGGCTGCGCTGCCATCCAGAGGGACCTGGACAGACTGGACAACTGGGCGGTGAGAAACCTCATGAAATTCAACAAGGCCAAGTGCAAGGTCCTGCACCTGGGGAGGAATAACCCCAGACACCAGTACAGGCTGGGGACCGACCTTCTGGAGAGCAGCTCTGCAGAGAAAGACCTGGGTGTCATGGTGGATGATAAGCTGACCATGAGGCAGCAGTGTGCCCTCGTGGCCAAGAAGGCCAATGGGATCCTGGGGTGCATTAAGAAGAGCGTCTCCAGCAGGTCGAGAGAGGTGATCCTGTCCCTCTACTCAGCCCTGGTGAGGCTGCATCTAGAGCACTGTGTCCACTTCTTGGCTCCACAGTACAAGAGGGATGTGGAGCTGCTGGAGAGAGTCCAGCGCAGGGCCACAAGGATGATCAGGGGCCTGGAACATCTGCCCTATGAGGAGAGGCTGAGGGAGCTGGGCCTGTTCAGCCTGGAGAAGAGAAGGCTGAGAGGGGATCTAATCAGTGTATATAAGTACCTCAAGGGAGGCAGTGAGGAGGATGGTGCTGTCCTATTTTCACTGGTGGCCACCAACGGAACTAGAGGTAATGGCCACAAACTGAAGCACCAAAAGTTCCACAGGAACTTAAGGAAAAATTTCTTAACAGTGAGGGTGACAGAGCCCTGGAACAGGCTGCCCAGAGAGGTTGTGGAGTCTCCTTCTCTGGAGATCTTCAAAACCCGCTTGGATGCAGTCCTGTGCCACGTGCTCTAGGTGACCCTGCGTGTGCAGGGTGGTTGGACTAGATGACCTCTAGAGGTCCCTTCCAACCCTAAGCATTCTATGATTCTATGATTCTTAGCTCATGATTAAAAAAAAAAAAAAAAGTTCATTTCTATTTTCTACTCCCAAAGGAACACCAAGAGTCTTCATAAGCATCATTATTTTCTACCTAGATATATGTATCATGCTCTTATCACATTCTGGGAGAAGATTTGTAGTCTTCTTCCCAGACCTTCCCAATGAGTCTTCCAGATAACAGACTCAAAAGCTAAAATATAAGTTTGAAAATTCCTTCCCCTGCAATTCATCCCAAAATTGCAATAATGTGATTTTTTAAAAAAACATTTACACATATGCATATTTTTTACCGTGCTTCTGGGACATCATCTCTAATTGATGCTATTAACTTTGTGTGGCACAGCCCTGTAGAAACTCGAAGATAGATAGAAAGGAACATGTTACTGGCTTGGTCTTTTGTGTTATTAATGCATTCTGTACCTTATTGAACTATGCAAAATGTATATGTAACTGAACTGTTCTATACTGCTTAATGTATATTATAGAGCTGTGCTCAGTAATAGGAACAGCCACAATTTACATTTTACACAGGTGACAAGGTGTGAACTGGAAATCAGACATTGCATTAAGTATCCAATGTATCTTAATTCACACAGGCCAAAGACCTTTACTTTTGATTCAAAAGCCTAGTTCTAGGGGAATAGAAGAGGTGCTGAGTGAGGACAGAGGTAGCCAACATTTCACAAGTCATATGAAAGGAAAGATGACTATCAACCACACAAATTACCTCTACTACACACAAAAAAATGGCATACAGCATGCACAAATAAAGCAGCAGATACATTGTAGCTCTAGATAAAGTATCATCTCTCAGAATGAAATCCCCCTCCTACTTACGCAAAACGCGTGAACCTCATCTTGGATATAAAATCTGAAAGGAAATGGTAACTTTTAGTCAAATCCATATGAATATTAGTGCATCCTTTGTAATGTAAAGCTGCAAAGGTATGTTTTTGTTTTGTTTTGTTTTGTTTTTTGAAATAAAGTGCAGGCTACTGAAGGTTTTACTGGCTAAAACCAGAGATAGACTATAACTAGACTACTGCATTAACTGTTAAATTATATTTGATTTTAGGACAATTGAGAGCAATCTGAAACTCCTTAACTAGATCAATGAACTGCTTTTTATCTCATATTTCACACACAAAATGACACTTTAACACTTGGCACACTATTACTAATTTATCCCCAAATTGATAATGATTGTTAGAACATTTGTGAACTTTATTCATGGGTATCAGAGTCCATTACTCTCTCATCCGGTTCTTTCTGATATTCCATGCATATGGAGAGTACAAGCTTTAATTAAGTTTATTTTAAAGATATTTGATGTTACACAGGATTTCTGGTTTAGCAGCATGATTCAGCAATATACTGAAATCATAATACAAGTGTACACTTATACAGATCAATCACAATACCAATGTGATTGTGATCAAGGTCAAGGAACAGCTGCGCTGCATTGGAGGATGTGTTCCACCCCAACCTGCCAAAGCAGGAATGCCGTTGTCCAGGAAACAACCTTCCTGGATACCCTATAAAAGAGTGGGCAATCAAATAATAGATGGCGATCCAGAGACCCCCACCATTGACACGCACAAGGGCTACGGACCAACGGGACACCACTGGATCCATGGTGGTAGATGTCTCTTGCAATCCTATCCCTACTGCTTGCTACATTTCCTTCTTTCCTATCTTTCCCTCCCTTTCTTATCACTTTTTTTTTAGTGCAACACATGAATATTTTGTTTGTGTAAGTGCTCAATAAACTTCCTTGATCAGCAGCATTTGACCTCATTTGTGTCTTAATCTCACTCTGGATATAACAAAGAATCTTCCTGGCTTGGGTCTTCCCGGACCATAATAGATTGCCATTACCGGTCTCTATAAAATGCTCACTATCACAATGCTGGGCATCCCCAATTGCTGTGAAGCCAGTTAAAGCACGTTGCTCTCTTCAAAACTCTTTGGTTAGCTGTTCAGATTTTATGCCCTATGTTGTGCTGAGTCACATATACATTTCATTCATGCTGATCTGGCTAATCACAGGGAGACATTCACATTTGATTGATCAACTCAGGAGGAAACATTTATACCAGTTAATCCACTCAACAGTTACAGCTGCTTATCTAAGACAAAGGTCATGCTCTGGGGCCCTATGTGTTGAGATAAAGTCAGTTCTCTTCAACAGCTGTGATTGGTGACTTACATCCTACGTGATTTCAGAGCTTCAGGGGCACTTTGCACTTGCCCATCTCCTCTGAACCTTCCTCCATGGTAGGGGTTATTGGTCAGTCACATTCCACCCCTTAGCTCAGACCAACATTTAATGATTACTGATGTTATACAGCAAGCTTAATACATTCATCATTTGAATTACCAGCTCTCTTGCCTGTGCACAGTGAGAGTAAGAGTATATTTATTTGAAATGGTAATTTACAATAGGTTAGTATGTGATTTAACTTGAGTTAATATTTCATTCGTGTGTACTATTTGATTTTTAAGATAACAGATCAATATAAAGCTTACAAAAAATAGCAACACAGTGACTATTAACTGTATGAGCATAGTATGTAACATTAGTCATAGCACATTGGTGGCTTTTGGTGACCAGCCTTTAAAGATGCCATACCAATGATAGTTCTGTAAGACTAGTTTCTACTTTTGCTACTCAAATCAATTCATTATTAGCATATGTCATTTTCACTTCTAAGCCTTTTCCAATTTCATACAGATGTTGCTTGGTGTTTTGTCTAATAAAGTTGTCTAGTTCAGGAAGTGTTACTGAAATATCAAATGGTGCAAAGTAAGACAATTTTTGTTCAGTCATATGACCAATTAGCCAGTAAGTCTGCTTAGTAACTTGGTCAAAAACATGTCACATTACAACAACAAATGTTGCCACGTCCAAAATTAACATCATCTTCAAAATGAATAGCATTGAGGGTGGATACACACACACATCCAAAACCATTATCATATACTCATGTCTCATTATGAGAGCTATGCTCCCAGATGCAGGTTTCATATGAGATTAATGTTTCATACTGCACAATTCTGGACCTCTTGGCATGGTAGGACAGGTCCATCCTCAACTGGATAGCCAGTAGGTGCAGTGTTTAGTAATTTCATAAGTGTCATTAGTATTACAATGCAAACAGTCTCCTGCCACTGTAGATACCCACATATTTTCATTAAAGACTGACAGCAAATCAGTATAAAGGTATTATTTTTGTATAGGCGTCCCTAATCTGTCCAATCCCTAGCAATTGGAACATTAATTCTTTTGTGCTTGCATTATAAGGGCCTTCAATACTTTTAAGCCATCTGCTTTTGAATTTGTCTTCCACTAGGTCAGGGAACAATCGTTCCAATGTTTGTCCTTGACTATTTTAAATGGCTACCCAAATTTGATTGATTTGTTATATACTTGTTAACTGAAATAGAATACATGATAAAGCAGAGCCAACTTCTCATATTTTTGGTAGTTAAAAATTGGGACCACAGCAACACATTAGTGTGTTGTCAAAGGTGCCAAGTACCTTACCAATTTTGCACTGAAGTTTGTAAAGTTGTCAATAACCAGCTTGCATTCATTCTGGGTTTTGACCTGACATTTGACATTCACATTGACTTGTCCATTGATTATTATTGGTGTTTAAAGAAAAGTTGTATATTGCATTGTCTTCATTGTTTACACTTAGGGTGTACATCTTGTAAGCCACTAATGTATGATTAGTTGCCTTACATGTCTGTAGTACCCATTCTACTTTACTGTTAAAACCATGAGCAGCTTCCCATCTAGTGTTATTACAAATAGTTAAATTTAGATTAGCCATAGATTCAAGGGTTAGTGTAACATTATTGCCTACTATCAGTCCTTGAACTTGTGCTATTACAGATGGTATTCCTCCTGTAGCTGTAGTTCTAAAGATGGGTCTTGATTTATTTTCAATACCCGAGTTGTTCCATGAACAACGTGAAAAGGCAGAACCTGTTAAAAGACAGGCTTCAGGTGCACATTCCAGTTATCAGTGTTCCCATGATGACAAGGTAACACCACATTTTCCTGCAAGAGAAGACACTTAAGTCTTGGACGTAATCCAAGCCTCAGTTATAGTTAACTTATTCCCTTTACTGTCTGCAGCATCCCATATGCCTTTTCCTTTGAGAGTCATCCAGATTGATCCTTGAGTGGGATGCTTAACCACAACCTCATCTCTGGGATTTCGACAGGATTTTACTTCTGTTTTAACAGTAATGGGTGTGACTACTGATATGAATCCCTTATCTATAAGGACTTCCCATGGGAGTTGCTTGTTTAACTGAATTACAACTTCTCACAAATGAGATCCCCATTTAGATGTATTCATAGGTTCACTCTTGTGTAGTTGCTGGGGTTTTTTTGCACCTTTCTAGTATCCCATTGCTTGGGGGTCAATGGGGGAGGTGGAAAGTCCATTGTACTCCATTTAAAACACACCAAGTTTGCACTTCTTTATTCTTAAATTGCGATCCATTATCAGATTGTACTTCTCTACGCAAGGGAAAAGTGGCAAACTACATGTTTAAGCCAGCTACAGTTGATAAACTAGTTGCAGCTCAGGCAGGATGCACATTCCCTCTACCACTAATTATTTCTACTCCTGGGAGAATGTATTTCCAGCCTTCAGGTGTTTTCTTTAGAGGACCAATATAATCTACTTGTCAGGCTTCCCAGAGTAGTTTACCTTCCCTGATATTGGCAAGCTGTTGTCCTTTTGACATGTGCTGTACTATTGTTTGACCAAAAATTTAATGAGTCTACAATATGTTTTGCCAGAGCTTTTGTCACAGGCCATCCTCTCCTTGCAGTGTGTTGAAATAAGTCATAACTCCCAGTGTGTCCTAGCCATTTGTGTAACCATTTACTTATCAGTGTCAGAGTTTTCTAATATATTTATTCTAGTCAAATGATCAGCCATCTGATTCCACTTTGCCTCAGGTTTTTTGAAATTTTGGTATGTAGATACATGTCCTATAGATATGTTTTTAGATTGAGCTTTATCATGAATCTTTTCCCAGCGTGTTTTCCCCCATACATCTCTACCATTTACTTGCCAATTGTTTTTTCAACCATTTCCCCAGCTATTGGGTGGCACTGACCCATATAGCATATGGGTCTATATAGACACAAGTGGCTCCTTGCTCCAGGGCTATTTGCACTGCTCTGAGCTCTGCTGGCTGGGCTAGGCTCTCTATTTCATTTGTGACAGGGTCTCTACCGACAGTGCTGTGGCTTTGCCTCTGCACTGCTTCTCTACATGCTGGGCACTCTAGTCTGTGAACCAGACCCTTGCTCTGGTCTTGACATCCCAGGGGGGCATCAGTTATCACGGAGGAGGGCAGATGGGAACGCACCCTGCAGGCATCCCAATTTGCTCTACACTCCAATAATGTTTTCTTTACTAGTCCAATCGCTCATTACCTGATGATGTACATACAAAACCCCTCGCTATCCCTAAGGGTAAATGTTTACAAACTAAAATTTGTTTTAAAATAGGGATATGCACACACAATTTGATTTCCCTTTTTTGAGTTAGTAGCTCAGTAGTTAACAGCCCTTCATATGCTGCTAATAGCACTTTGTCAAAGGGACTGTAGTCCCCCTGAGAGCCTTGCCACAATATAGAGCCAAAGGTAATGGGATAATCCTTTCTACCTTGTACATCTTGTTGTCATAATCCCCACTGATATCAAAAAAGATTGTGGTATATTTGTCATTTACAGTGACCAACATTTCCGGACTCTGGTTCTGTGTAGCTGCTTTAGCGGTTGCAACCAAAACAGCAGAGCTGAGCTGGCTCCCCTATTCGTTGGAATCACTTTGTTTTCAGCTGGGTCTGCTGGCTGTGCTGGAGTTTCTTGGGCTAATTGTTTGAGCACTGCAGTTGGAAGACCGTGCAGTTGCCACCTTGTTAATCCCTTATCTAAGCAAGCTGTGTTGTTGCTGGGTTTACCTTAGAGACAGATGTTTCATATAAGGGTAAAGCAGAGAGCATTTGCTGTGGAGCTGTCTTCCACTGAGTATCTGCATTTTTTCCTGTCACTGTAGAAAGAGCAAGCATTTTATGTGCTGCAGCTGCTCCTTTAACTACAGGATGCATACCCCCCCCCCCCCCCGCCCCCAAAAGTGGCATGTGATTGCTAAGGGTTATATATTTGGGGGTTGTCTGTTCTGACCTACAGACTCTGGTCTATCTAGCATGTCTGAGATAGATTTTAGCATGATAGTTCATCTTGACCATTCATCATCCTTGGTATACGTTGCAGCCATTACTTTAACAAGGTCTATTTTAGTAGATCACAGTAAGTGATCCCTACGTACATGAGCATCAGCTATGATGTGGGGCTGCAATTTGGATTCTAAGAACCTATTCTCATTTTCTAGCTGTGTATATGTTGTTTTATCAATGTTACCTTTTATAAATATTTCTTTCTCTCTTTCTAGCATACTAGTCTTACAGACCTCTTTTTTTTTTTTTGAAACTTTTCCACTACTGTTCTGAAGTAAACCAAAGACTTTGCTTTTTCCCTTTCCTTTCTTCAATTTTCTAGAATGTTTCCACTTTTCAAATTCATCCCAAATATCACTGGGTTCAGTACAATGTTATTCTACCCATAAAAAAAATATCCCATATAGGATCTTTCCAGCCCTCTTTTTCAAATCCATTGGCTAGTATTTTCCAGTCTTTGTTACTATTCATAATAGTCTATATTCTCTTAATAGTAGTAATACCATCTGCAGCTGGTCTTATCATCACCCTTCCTCACGCAACGTGAGTCGCCTCTGTCAGGCTCTTATTCACGACTGTAACCATAAATCAGAAGTCCCAGAGAAAAATAGGGTCAGAAATAGGAATCGTTCTGGTAAAGCACAGATGCCTTTTGCTAATTTGATGATAAATATGCATAAATTATACCCCAGAGGAAGCAAAGAGTTTAGTATTTGCACCAGAAAAAATATCCCTATTGTAAAGGATTATTATTCCTTTGGGAGATAGCTTTGGTGATTAATGCTGAAAGACTTCTAGTGACCCTATCTGAGAAAGGATCAAAACCCAGAAGAATTAAAAATGAATCCAGATCTATAACATTAGTTTTGTTTTTTAGACACCATTAATGAAATGAATTATGTTCATAATTTTGTATTGAAAGCACATAGCATCATTCTGCCTTTATAAATCTATATATATTTCTGCTAAGTATTCTTGACCTAAAAGAATCCTACTATTATAAGCATATTATTTATTTGAAAAATATTGAATAGCAACAGAACTATTGAAGTTAAACAACAGTAGCTCTTCAGGAAGGGCACAGAATGCCTAATGGGTAGCAGAGGGCACAGAAATCAAAGATGAGCAAAATATACAGTGAAAGATGTTGGGTTTGCTTACAGTGATACTGCTTATTTCATTATCAAATATGCCATCATGCTTTGCCTCCTCACAAATGAAATGTTCAGTGGCCACAGGAGAGCTTGCATCATTCATCTGAACATAAAACTAGTCATTTTCCTCAAAAATCATTCTATGGATCAATTCACAAAGTATCAACAGATAATCCTTACCATTTTTTTTAGCAATATACTTCCTCATAAATCTACAATAATTCAACACTATAGGTTCTTAAGCAATCTTAACATATATTGTTCCATAAGTCATTTACTGATAATGGGAAATATTCTATCCAGTGGAATAAGGTGTATTGAAAATGTTGCAGTTTGAAAGCCGTAGTGGTAGTGGTGGTGGTGGGGGAAGGAGATATCAAAAAAAAGTATCGGATTCACAAACAGTCTGTGGACCGTAGGTCCGATCGCCTTCCTAGGAGCGAATCGAGTTCCCAAATAGTGTGATCAACTATAAGCTCGACTCTGGCAGTATCGGATTCACGAACAGTCTGTCAACTGTAGGTCCGATCGCCTCCCCCCAAACAAGTAGTCAAGTTCACAAACAGTATGATTTATTCAAATGCAACATTTACAAAGCAGGTTTCAGATGTCAGTACAGGAAATTCTCTACTAGAGCGTGGGGTTTTTAGCTAGCTCTGATGTACAAATGTGCAATCATCACTCACCCCAGAAGATGGGAGAGGGCTCTCAGTCTCGAGTCTCCTCAGGCGGCATCCTGACGCAAGGGGAGGAAAGGGGGGATCAGCGCATCAACTGATCCAGAATTTATGATGGATTCTTCCCTCTCACTTCTTAGTCTCTTCAGGCAGCGTCCCAGCGCGAGGGGAGGGAAGGGGGATCAGCGTGTCGACTGACCCAGGAGTTACGATGGTTTCTTCCCTTTCCCACTTCTTAGTCTCCTCAGGCAGCGTCCCGACCTGAGGGGAGGGAAGGGGGCTCAGCCTGTTGACTGACCCAAGAGTTACGATGGTTTCTTCCCTCCAGACTTTTCATCCTTAGTTCACCTTTTATATTTTTCTTTACATTCAGGTGGAGCTTGAGTGACTAGAGTCATACTTAATATTGTTATTGATTGGTGAAAAAGTTTCTCGCTTTCATTTAAAGGTACAGTCAACCGAAAATCTAGAGCGCATGCTCAGTGAGGGGTGGTCGTACCTCGGAGGCGGGTAACTTTTGGGATGGAGGTATGGTTTTCACATTATAATGAGCAAAGTTCAAGCAAAGTTCATCATTTGCCACCTTTGCTGGCTCAGCACCGGACTTGTTATCGTATATCTCTCATTAGACAGCCACTGTGCGGCTTATCAGCAGCCCAGCACAGGGAGTGCAACAGAGTTTGGCCGCGGTGCCTTCACCCCACTCCATCCTCCGTTACTCCCCATTGCAGCTGCGAGGAGGGCAGATTGCGTTGCCCAGGGAACCGTGGAGGAGCAGAGTCCGTGCATACCAACCATCCTGGAAGTGGCAACTGTGTAGCACCCCAAGCAGGCCTCTGTAATGCCAGAGCTGTGTTAGGCCCTAGTTTTCCTCTCAGTTCCTGCTTTCAAACAATTCTTCCACAAACACTTCTTCCACATAAGGATGGAGTCTGTTCTTCTTAACCTTATTTGTTTTTGGTTAATTAATTTGGAAATGTTAATCTATCAAAGCCACTATGCTACCATCTACTGTTATACGGGGAGAGAAAAAGAAAGAAAAAAAAAAAAAGTACTTTCCCTCCCATTCCCACCTCCTGGGGAAAAGAGCTGGGTACCCACTAATATTCAAGGTAACTGTGATCGAAGGTATAGAGGAATGGTAAGAGAGCCGTGGACATGGCTGCCCAGCAGGCCTGCTCAATCCGAGCTTTCAGGTTGCAGTGAAAGAACAAAGGGACTGCTAACTAGGAGACAAGGAAGTAGACCAAGGTCAGAGGGAATAAAAGAGCTGTTGAACTAAAAGGATGAGCTAAACAAGTAAGGGGGGCTGTAAGGGTCTTAGATCATTGTCTACCAATTAGGAGCCTGTGTAATTACATCACTAATTGCTAGAATCATATAAATGTACTGCATGTAAGCTAATAGAAAAAGTCAGTTCCAGCTTCTATGAAGTTGCTGTCTGGCATTCCTGACCCGCTCCAAGCTGCAACAAGTGGCGCCCGAACAGGGACTCGATTCCGAACAGGGACACAAGCGAGAGGTATGAGTGCAGCTGAGTGATCCGACCAAGAAGGGGACCGGAGCGGGTAAGCCGGCCGTGAATGCGCACACGGGAAGACGGCGTGGGGTAACGGTTGGAAGCAGAACTCCCAGTGTACATGCACATGGAGCGAGAAGCTGCTGTGTAGCTGCTGCTGGACTTATTAGCAAAAAGGGAGGCAGCAGTGAGCACAAAGAAGCTGCATGAGCTGATTAAGTGGGCGAGAGAGAAGGGCCACTTAGAAGAGCCACAGCTTGTTTTCAGCGTGACGGAGTGGCGTGAGATAGGGAACTCACTATGGGAAGCCACTCTGGAGGGCAGCAAAACTGCTGAAGAGTTGGGTCATACCTGGCGTGAAGTGACAAATCAACTAAAGGCCATGCTAGCTGAAAAGAAAATGGTAGCCGCAGTGACGCAAATGCTGCAAGGGGAAGATCCAGCAGCTACCCATAACGCTGCACCGCGAGGTGCTCCCAGACAGGGAGCGGTGGGTACCCCGTGTAAGACTCCTCGTGAACTGGTGAAAAGTGTGGAGAAGGACCACCAGCAGTCACCCAGTCGACCAACGGAGCCGCCAGTGCCGCTCACAGCTCCACCGCTCTCTGCGTGGGAGACCGGAGAACGGCCATTGATGACCCTCTGCAAGCTTTCGATCTGGTGCAGAGAGAATGGGTTCAAAGCCGAGTCCCACCTAGTATTCGAATCTGATGTGAAAGCCAAAAGGAAAGTGGCCGTCAGAGCCATGGCAGCCTTTGCGAGCACTTCAGGACCGGGACCGCCACGCCACCGAAAACCGCTGGTGTTTGGAGATCCATCGCCGACCCCCCCCCCGCCCATGCCTGCCTCTGTGCCTGTGCCTGCGGCACCTGCACCGTCTGTGCCCCCGCTTCCGGACATCCCCCTGTCGTGCCTGAAGAATGGCCCGGCTGAGTCCAGGGCTTGTTAGATCACCTTGAAGAAAAAAGGAGAAGGGGGGACGGGGAAGAGAAGGCAAATGAGATCAAGGAGACTTATGTTGCTGAGGGCTTGACAACAGCCAGGAGGGAGGTGCAGGGGAATTTGATTTGTCTTTTAAAGCGGGGGTTGAAGAAGTGTAATGCTTTAAGTGAGGACAGAAACCGTTATTAGGGCTATTATTTCTGTTTGCTATGTTCATCTTTATTATGTGTTGTATCCTTTGTATATTGACGCTGACACGAGGTATGGTTAAAAGGTGGAAATTTGTATGATCCGTAGAGTCATAAAACTATTGTACAAAACAGAATCCAAGACCTTGAGAAAGAAGATGTTTGCCTGCCCGGGCTGAGAGATAAGGAGCACAGAGGCGGCTGCTCAGCCAGGCTCACAGCCGACCTCCTCCAAAAGCAGTTGAAGGCGGCTGCTCGACCAGGCTTGTAGCCAACTTAACTGGAAACATCCTCTGAACTAGTTTGAAGGTCAAAACACCCGAGAGGGAGGGAGATGAGAAAGGCAGGACCCTCAGACTGACGCCTGGGACAATTTACTGGGATGTGTACCTGCGCAGCCAGGAGGGAAGGTTATGTGACTGAAGGCGGAGTTTGTCCGCCCCCTCGGTCTGCCTGCTGGCACGTGCTGGCCCTACTTGGCAGGATGCACCGGGCATAAACAGACAGTGCAGAGAGAGGGGGGACGAGACTCCTAACACTGAGGCCTACGTTGTCTCTGCGGGGGCGCCCGCCAAGTTGGGAGCCTGTCAGCAACCCTCTAACCTGCCAACTCGAGAGAATGTTCAGTCTCAGTATCCTGCCAACAAGTATTACCTCAAGAGTAATTATTCATACTTTGCTTCTTTAATGTGCTTTTAAATTTTTTGAGATTACCCCAGGATGGCCTAGTCCCTCTGATGGTCAAACACAGGGCTGGGCTAAAGGGAGCCCTGACAGAAGTAAAGTCGGGTCTGTGTAAGGTGATGCTGAGAGACTGGAACACGGGAAAATGGACAGGACCTTTGGACTTGATAACCTGGGGAAAAGGGTATGCTTGTGTCGTTACAGATACTGGAACCAGATGGCTGCCAGCTGTGACAGATATGCTCCTTCCCCAGCTCATCCTAACTTCTCACACATAGCCCTGTTCAGGTGCTAACTACCACATTATCTGATCCTGGTAGTTGCCTCCCTGATTTCTTCCCCCACCCAGACATCAACCATCAATAACAGTCCTGATGGCCCTATCCTGATGGAGAGAAAAGGCTAACTGTGAGTACACCAGCCAACAGTCATTTCTGCATTGAAAGAATGACTATCAGTCAAGCATCTTATCCCATAAATACGGGGACAGCCCAAGAGCCCAATGAGCTCTCCTTGCATGGCAGCGGGCTGCCTGCCAGGATCTCCCCTTGAGCAGGGACGCCTCTCAAGGATACTCCTTGACGTTAAGAGATCCTTCCCACTACAGATTCGTGGTAAGTGACTATAGCGCGCCTTTCTCTTTCTGAATTTGTAAACCTTACTATGTAACTGTGCACAAATCCCTTAGACATAAACCGTTGACCAGGTCTGGGACTAGGACTGGATTCAGCCGCACCCAGACTCCTCTCAGGAGGAGTTTGGAAAGCAAGGGGGTCCAATCTGAACCTCGTGACCCAAAGGGAGGGTGTCCTTGATAATTCTGTGTGTATCTTGAACCTCCATGCAGTAACTAATAAGTGACCTTGCCATAGAATCTTGTGAAACCATTGTCATTACCAATAAAACCTATTCCTATTTCTTTCCCACGAGTGAAGTGCATTGTGTCACTCACCCCCACCACCACTCGTTCTGTGACACTAGCAAAATGGGTGAGACCTTGGCTAGAAGCAAACTCGCATCCATCAGACGTAGCAGGCAAGCAGCTGGTACCCTAGCTGTGGAAAGTGTGAGCCTGCAGAAGAACAACATGGGAGGAAGAAGTGTTCTCTACTACCAAGCAGGCCTTGCTGGTGCAAAAGAAAAAGGGGGAATTATAGAGGAATGGTTAGAGAGCCATGGACATGGCTGCCCAGCAGGCCTGCTCAATCCGAGCTTTCAGGTTGCAGTGAAAGAACAAAGGGACTGCTAACTAGGAGACAAGGAAGTAGACCAAGGTCAGAGGGAATAAAAGAGCTGTTGAACTAAAAGGATGAGCTAAACAAGTAAGGGGGGCTGTAAGGGTCTTAGTTAGATCATTGTCTACCAATTAGGAGCCTGTGTAATTACATCACTAACTGCTAGAATCATATAAATGTACTGCATGTAAGCTAATAAATGAAGTCAGTTCCAGCCTCTATGAAGTTGCTGTCTGGCATTCCTGACCCGCTCCAAGCTGCAACAAGAAGGAAGAGATGGTAGAAAGCTGCTAGAGAACTTAAGGCATATATGGTCTTAAGGAAGTTAAAGGGGCATAATTCCATGAAGTCAAGTACTAGTATGCATATAAGTGGTTCCCAGTAGACACACATTCAAAGTAATAACAAACCTTACTTCTACTGTTGCCCCATTGAGATCTGCTACTCTAACTTCTCATACACACACTATCGAGTAAACATTTTACACTATTCTATACTTCCTGTTTGTCAAACATGCATTTAGCTCTCACAAGGAAAACAAATATTTTGAGACTCCTGACACTGACATGCAAAAATGACAGTCCTAGATAGCAGTTAAAACAGATACTCTGTATAATACATATCTTAGCTTCATCATTATAAAATCCCTAGCTGAATTTTCATTTGAATCTGTGTTATCAAAACAGTGTGTCCTAACCTATTAAGGGACCTAAATCCACCTCAGTCTTAAAATACCAAGTTCTTTCATTTACATATAACCAACCAACCTATCTTAGCTTAAATGACATCTGCCATCTGGTATTTGGTCACAGTGGGTGTTTTTGCCAATGTGATTTATTCTGCATTCAGGTAGCATTATTTGTAAAATCTTTTGGAAGCACATCTACTATTCTTTTCTCATCTTACAGTTGAACTGTTGTTTGAAATAAATTTGCCATCAGCTGATCTCAGAAGAGCAAGCAGTGCCTGCATATCACTTCCACAGAAAATTCACTAGGGAGCTTAGTATTCATTAAAAGGTGATCCTGAGAACTGTTTATATGGTTAGATAGTGAAAATTAGAAATTGTCTGCAGTATCCCCAAATGTAATTTTAAGAACAGCTATGAAATGCTCTAACTTACAGCACTGCTGATCAATTCATAGATCTAATATTGTCCATTTTCAATTCAGTTTTTCTAGGGTACTTGTTTTTTTTGGCTTGTTTTGGAGGAATACATGATCTCTTTTATATATTTCCGTTCCCCAAGTGCACGCACATCTTTTTCCCTGTTAAAAGAAAATGACACAACCGTATTAAGTGGTAACATTATTCACACACACTAATCTCAGGCCTGCCTTTCTATTGTATAGTTTCTTCATTTTCAGAATCGAAAATGAATGCACTGAAATGTACATATATTCCATCTAAAAAAAAAAATCAGACCCTGGAAGCTGGGTAAAACTAGTCTTAGGGATAATAAATTTCCAAGTTAGTAAATCACATATAACATGAAAGTGCAAGCCAATAAATAAACAGCAAGTAATTAGACTTCATGAGCAACAGACCCCAGAGTGAGGGGAAAGGAACCACCAGCATCCTGGCAAAGAAATCACCACAATGAATGCCTCCCAGCCAAGAATTTAGAATACCAATGAATTACCATAAATCCCCTTCTCTTCTTCAGGAAGACACTATTAACTTTAGAACCAAGATGAAGGTTAAGCACAACAACAACAAAAATAACTGAAGTTTATGGATATATGGATATCATTTTTAACTGTAGCTTTTGTTGGGAATATGTTGTAGTAATTGGATAATCTGGACTATGTTAGCAACATAAGTGTTAGCAATTGGACTAATAATAATTCTCTTAGTTTAAGTAGTCTTCAAAGTCTAATAAAAAAAAACTTAGCTTTGCATAGAACATGTTTCTGATGAGCAAGTAAAGAGTTAACAATGAAACTGCTGAGTTGCACAAAACTCTGTTGATGTGGCAGAAGCCCGATGGGGAAACTTTGGTTAATGTCCCTAGCAGCAAAGTAGGGAAGTGAGAAGCCCTGTGGAGGCAGGGCGGTCTCACTTCACTAAAAATTAAAACAATACCAAACTCACTAAAAAATGGATACCTTTGCAAAACTTGCTTTGCTGATGGTACAAAGAGCAAATACTCTTATGGATCGCACCTGAAGGTTCTGGAAATATTACTTCATAAGAATGACCATAGCACAGTCATGTACTCCTTCCCTAAGGGTATAAAGGACAGGGTCTAGCACTGATGAGTTGAGCAGGGAGCAGGAACAACACCTGATCAACTCCTCTGACGGGACTGTGAGGATCCCTCCCCTCCCCTTACCTGGGAGCTGGGCTAAGGTAGCTCCTTGAAAGGCTAAGAGCTCCCTGCATATTCATGGAGAAAAAAAAAATATGCTAGCATCTGTCAACTCCTTGCAAGGCTGAGAGGCCCCTGTACACTCAGGGTGGAGAAACACTTGAGCATTTTACTGGGACAAGCAGCATACTCCATTTAGTTGTGCTAATTGCTCGTTGCTATTTACTAATTGATAAGCCCATCCCTATAATAGTCGTGCCAGTTAATGGTGAATGTTGTTATCACAAAGATCTTGTGCTAGTGAATAAAATCAAGTAAAGCCCAGTGGTTGTTGCCCCTCTAGATTATTTTACTGCCTCCTTTAACAAGCTAGCAGGACAGTAAAAATAGTCTGCAGAATCAGAGGAATTTGGCAGGATCGGGGGAGCTAATGTGATTGAGTGAGTGTGTGTGCTCAAGGACCGATCGGGGCACCTAGCTGAGCCACCCACTGCGAAAAGACTTTCTGTCCCAGCAGTTAAAATTCAGGTGGTGTGAAGGTGGTCCTTGACAGCCTGACTGACTGAGAAACACACATAAAATGTCTTTGCGTGAACTAATAAGGAGGCACAGAAGTGGATCTTCCCATCAAGGGGCTGACTGGGCACAGGACAACTGGAGTGATGAATCCTCTCTTGACTGTAGAATAGAAGAAATCAGGGTAAATGAAAAGGTGGCAAAAGAAAAGAAGGAATGTGCACCATTCTTTGAGGCTGCCTACTGGTTGAGCAACAGGTGCAATGAGAACACACAAGGATTGAGGAGCAGTTAGATGAAAAAAAAACGAGGATGTAGATGAGAAAATATAGGAGTGCAAATGTAAGGAACAAGAACTGGAGGTAGAATGGAAGAAAAATCAGAAGCTATAAGGTAAATTAGAACTCATTCTCTCCTGAGTGAAACATCCCCCTACAGCAATACAGATCAGGAAACTGCTAGTGAAAGAAATGAAGCAAGGAGGCAGAAGCAATCAGCCTCCAGATCGAGCAAAAGACCAAACCTCCAAATGCCCACAACCTTTTCCTGGAGCCAAGGAAGGAATTGCGAGACTTAGAAAACTAAGTGGCACTGGTCAGACAACAGGCTAGCCGACCAGAGTGTTATCAGTAGTGCAATGATCTGAAACAAATGGACCATGAGGAAAGATGACTCATGAATTGGCTGAATGAAGTCACTGAAGCAAATATCTAAATTTTGCACTGGGTGTCTCCTTTGAAACCATCTATTAAAAATATTTCCAAGAGTTATCTTTGTTGTCAGTCGTCTGAAAAATCTAGCAGTTTCAAAGTCACTTTAATGCAAGCTAGTCACAGGTAAAAATAGTTTTTAAAAAGTTACCAAAATGCTTCTGAATAAAATCTTCTTGTCACTGACTTCACTTCTGAATGAACTGGGGAAGTAATTGAAAGCACCAGAATGAAATATTGCCTATGTATTTTTAATAATTAACTGAGCTTTCTCAGTTTTATGAGATATTCATATAAAAAAAACAATAAGAGTAAATTATATTTCTCAGATAAGCTCAACCAAAAAGCAAACAACTAAAGAGAAGAATGAACAACATTAGTTTTTAACATTTTTGTCCCTCAAATACCAGTAGAATTCTTGACTTACAAATGATAATTTCTAGTCCTTATCCTGCATACTAGTCCTAGCAGGACACACAGCTAAAATACTCTGCCTTACCTTATATAGGACCAAATATCAGCCTACAGAGCAATTTTTGGTTGGTTACTTGATTCTTTGTCAGTGCTGACAGTCTTGTGCACTTTTTAATAAGGATTATCTGAGATTCATTAGTCTATCAAGCAGTAAAATGTAGAATTTGCAGAACCAGTCATAACCAGTTGAGTAGTTACTCCTATTTTGGCTTTCCTTGAATAAAGAATCACTTCAAAAATACTTTGACTAACCTATTTCAATTTAGGGAACACTGTGTGTGCAAAGGTTTTTACTACAAATTCAGAAAAACCTTTCCAAACTGTTTAAGAGATGCTCTTCTACAATTACTAGGTAATCTGCTTCTACCAAAACATAAAAAGTTTTACAGCAACTTATAAACATATAGGGAACACATTACTCAATACTCATATAGGGAGCACACTACTGAATGTTTATTCAGCCAACACTTCTGGAACGAACAAAAGAACAATCTTCCCCCCAAATATCACTCTACTTTTACCACACACAGTTTTCCTTCCTTTTTAGGACTGCACTTAAATTACAGTTCTACTAAGACTTTAATATTATAAACTATTAAATACTTTTTAGCTAAATCTGTACTGCTGAATTAAGCTTATGCATGCCTTTTTAATTAAAATAATGATAATAATAAAAACACACAAAACAACACACACACTATACCAACCCACAAAACACACCACCTCACCTGCATCAGCTCTGGACCGCTGACCTGTTGATTTTCCAAATGGGGTCTTCATTCATCTGTGTATAAGTGAGCAGCAAAGCTGCTGGACTAGGGTGAAAATCTAGTTCTTCCCAACTCCCAAAGTAATCTTCTTGCTCTTAGGAGAGGACAACTACCTATTAATCCACCATCCAACCATGAATTTGTTCTGTTCTTCATCAAATGTAGAAGCAGCACTTTGAATTATAATACTCTGAAAAGCAAAACAAAGTATAGACAGACTGATTTGAGACTTGGTTAAGATAAGCATTAAATTGAAACAAAATATTTTTGCTTTCGGGCTCAATGAGATGTCACTTCATATTCTGTTATTCTGAACACAGTCTGCAAAGAGAGGGCAGGTAAGCAAGATGACCACCAGACAAATACTAGGGCTGTAAATATTAAATACAGTATTTACTAATACTGTTAAAAAAAAAAAAAAAAAAACCACAGGAAAGTAATTAAATCTACCAGATAAGGTTATCCACAAATAGAAGTACATAGGAAAAACAGCTTAGTTTCTGCCCCAAACCAAAGAGAACTGCACTACCTTCATCAGAGGTAAAGCACAAATCAACTACTTAACAGAACCACATAAGAGAATTCCTTCTCTACAAATAAGTCAAAACAAACACACACACATACACACACACACAAAAAAAAAAGATTAATCAATTAATTTCATTTCTATGCCACCGGTAACTAAAATAGGTTAGGTAAGTTCATCCTTCTAGCCTGGTTTCCTTAAGAAAGGTGACTGCTGTAATCATGCTTGATGGGCAAGTAAAGTGTTAACAACATGACATGAAATCAAAACAGAGGTGGTTATAGATGAAACAAACGGAGAAAGCCTGAGAGGACATACAGGAGAGAAGGATTTAGTGAAAGAAAGCACTATGCAAGGATGTCCTATACATTTGGCTATTGCAAGGAAAGTTATTACTGCGTGCCAATTGAGGCTGCGGAAGAACCACCCTGAACAACAGCCATCCCTCCACATTAATAGAGGCAAAACAACTGTGGCAAACTGATTATGTAGTACCCCTAAGGACTTCACATGGGAGGAAGTGCCTATTAGTAGGAGTAGCAGTCATCCCCTGATTAATCAGTCACAGCCACCCAAACTGCTAATGGAGATACTACTGTAAAAGATGTTACAAGAAAGTTATTTTTGATTCTGCTAGGCTTATGAATCATGCCTACACACCTGGGAAGCTACTGATAACAGTAGTACAAAATTAGCGCATGATGAATGCTGGCTTTTTTGTTTGTTTGTTTGTTTGTTTTTTTCTCCTTTCTTTCTTTCTTTCTAAATGGGGTAACCTGTTTGGCCACACCCCACCGAGACAATTTTTTTTTCTCTTACAGTGACCCTCAAGATGCTAGATGAAAGCGCTATGTCTGAACTGCAGATCTACTGTAGATTATGTAGATCTTGAATATACACCGGCCCTTGTTCTTTTTATTATTATTGTGCTCGTATTTCTCATAAGAATTAAGAGTGCGCAAACCCAAATTGTGGTTCAAAAGTAATGGCCTGTGCTGCCATATCACCTTGCCTTATTGGCACACTCTGTTTAGTAGCTCTCTGTTCTTACCTTCTGCACCACTTTAATACCACTACTTTTAGCCGATATCCCTATTCCTTACACCCATTGGAAGATGCTAGTAATCTCGCAAGGCAGTTAGTCCAGGGTTTTGTGGGTATCTGGAACCTTACAAATCAATTGCTGTGCTTTGACTATCCACAAGCTGTGGGTAGGGGTATTATCTTTGAGGGAATTCCTTTTAATCTGACAGAACACCTCAAGATCACTAATTCAAAAGATAATTATGCACTCGAAGCTAAGCATGCAGAATCACTAGTTATTGGCACTGTGCTTGCACGTTGCTACAATTACGATTTGAATGCCACCTGGTACTTCTAGATCCCAGATAATCCAACAAATACCTGCCAAACTAAAGAATCTTCCTCTAAATTGTATACAGTCTCTCCCCAAACTACATGCACAGTCCCTTTGGCACAGTCGTTCCCCACTTGATGAGAATATTAGATGGCAACTAAACAGTGAGCGCAAACACAAACTCACTTGGCACTGTGATACCCTGATTTGCTGGGACACTGACTCCCTATCTAAAAGATCCATTGACCAACATCTTACTTGCCAAAAGGTTTTCAATTGTACCAAGCAGTCATGGAATGATTTTTCCCCAGAAGTCTGGGTGGTCCTGGCCTTGCGCCAATTCCTCCGGGACATGTGCATCTGTAGTGGGTATTTGTCTTTAGATCCCTTCTCACATAGACTTACCGTCAATGTTAGCAGCCCTCCAAGTAACCTAACTAATTATGGCATAGCCCAAACTGGTAAATCCCACCACAACGATTTATACCCAGCTCCATACTACACTCGGTGGTTTTGCTCTGATAATATAATGCATTTGCACTTATTACCCTTGGAACACCAAGGACTGCGCTGTACCTACGCTGTCCCGACTGTGTGTCCTACAAAATATGGCAGTTACACCTTTCACTGAACTAACCATCGCTCTCATTGTGAGGCAAATGCCTTCCACTGCCCGTAGTGGAAGCTTATCTTGCCTGGCCTAAATTATTTATCTCGTATGACATCCAGATTGAGGCATTAATCTATCAGGTCTCCACCATAGCCACTTGGACTGTGTCTGGGTTTGAAGCATCAGATCAACAACTACAACATACTGTAAAGCTGATGCTACATAACAGGTTGGTGCTGGACGTACTGTTACTAAAGGAACAAGGAGTATGTGGAATCCTTAATAAGATGCTGGGAGAACGTTGTGTCACTATAGAAAATGCCTCTTTCACAATTCAGGATGCCTAGAAAGCATTAAGCCAATCATCACAAGAGCTTGAGAAGGTGAAGATTGTGATATCCCCTTTTGACTTCTCCATGATTGACTGGAACCCAGTGTCTTGGGTCACCTTTGTGCTAAAGCAACTCGGACTGACTAGATGGGTGTTGCAGTTACTGACCTGGTTATTCCTCATCAGCCTTATTTTAAACATGAGAAGGCAATGCATAAAGTGAGTAATCCCAAATACCTTGTCTGTTAAGATAAGGATAAGCTCTCTCCAGGTGGCTTGCCAACCTTTGCAACAAATAGACTGCGATCAGGCCTGTGAATGTCCATAGGGGCACAGTGATGGAGATGTGTGGCTGTGACTGGTCATGGGGTGGAGTGAAGGGTGAGTAAAGAGTTAACAACTAAAACTGCTGAAATGCACCAACTCTGCTGATGTGGCAGAAAAAACAGTGGGGAAACTTTAGGTACTGTCCCCAGCAGGAAGGTAGGAAAGCAGAAAGTCTTGTGGAAGCAGGGTAGTCTCACTTCACTAAAATTTGCAAACAATCCCCAACTGGCTAAAGAACTAATACACTGGCACAACACTCGATAAGGGACCAAAACACATCTTGCTGACAGTGCAAAGAGCAAATACTCTTATTTATCTCACCTGAAGATTCTGGAAGGATCCCCTCATAAGGATGACCATAGCACAGTCATGTATGTCTCCCCTAAGGGTATAAAGGACAGGGTCTAGCACTATCAAGTTAAGCAGGGATCGGAAACAACACCTGACCAACTCCTCCGGCTGGACCGTGAAGATCTCTCCCCTTCCCTTACCTGGGAGGTGGGCTAAGGTAACTCCTTATAAGGGTGAGAGGCCCTTGCACATTCAGCGAGAAGTAACACTATAGCATTTTATATATATATATATTTTTAATATATATGTATGTATATTGCTCCCCCCCCGCCCCGGGCAAGCAGCATACTCCATTTAGTTGTGCTAGTTGCTATTTACTAATTGATAAACCCATCCCTATAAGTCGCATCAGTTCACGGTGGATGTTATCGCAAAGATCTTGCGAGGGTTAATAAAAATTAACTGAAGCCCAGTGGTTGTTGCCCCTCTGGATTATTTTACTGTCTCCTTTAGTGAGCTAGCAGGAAAAGGCTCTCTCTAACCCATCAATCAGTGCTGGCACAGGCTCCTTTGCACTTCCTTCTTCCTGACAGCAGCCCTAGAAGTTGCTGTAAATTTTGACAGAAGTGTCATCTAATGGTCAAACACAGAGGAACCTTCCTAACTAGCGTCCCAGCAGTGGGAGACTGTGCACCTTATATTCATGCCTTATTGGAGAGCAAAATGTACATGGAAATGCCTTGAGGTATGATATAGATATTACACAGGAAATTGCATTTATACCTTCTAACACTTTGCTAGTTCTTCCATTAATCATATCCACTAATTCCTGGAAATGTTAACGTAGACAAATACACCCAGGAACAAAGAGCAAGAGACAGCCAAACAAAATGAAAAACTAAAACTAGGAACACTAGCAATTAAGTAGGTATTTGGTAATCTGCAGTTTTTGAAAGGATTTCTACTATATAAGAGCAAGCTTTAGACATCCATAGCCAAGAAGTCATGAGAATGAGACTGATGTTAAAAAAAAAAAAAACATTTAAACAAAACATTTTTTCCATGCTCCATCTTTCCTGAAAGCTGCCCATTAAACAGTAAAAGAATATTCAAAGTTTAAAAAGCATTTGAAGAAATAATAAAAAGCAATTAGTTTGTCTGACTATTTAACTAAAGGTATGTATTTTTTTCCTACCAAAGCCATCAAAAAAAAAAAAAACATGTACTAGAAGTTAAAACAGATTAATGCAGAGGCATCTCTATTATTAAAACAAATTAGGCTGATATATTTCCATATTCAGTCTCCTAGGCATCTCGCATACAAAAATGACTTTTCCTCCAGATAAGTTCTTATATAAAAGCATAAAGTTAAGATATTATCATGTGGACAGAATTAAGTCTTTTTTTTTCCTCCTTAAAAACTATAAAAGCTGTGATTTATCATTAAAGAACTATTTTTAACATCTTCATATATAATGTTCTATCCCCTCATTTCCAATCCACAGGAAAAAAAGTGTCAGTTACTGTATAGACACAGTAATTTCACTGGTTCTGTAGCTTTATTAAAAACCAAAAATTAAAAAAAAACATATTTCACTGGCATCTGTTCCTTCAGCAACCTGGGATTAGTGGGAGAGAGATCCAATTTAGGAAGTTAATTCTAAGCACCCTACATTATTGAAGGGTAGGTTTTGTCTCAAACATTCACAAAGTATGCATCTTATTGTTTAAGTAAAATCCACATGTGATAACTCATCATAAAATGTTTGAAGCATCAGATCAACAACTAAAACATACTGCAAAGCTGATGCTACAGAATAGGTTGGTGCTGGACATACTGTTCTGAGAAACCGCAGACAAGTACACACCCAAAAACATAATTTTTGCTGCTGTTGCTGGTGCATCTGAAAAAAGCATGCCAGTTATGCAGTTGTCATCCTAGGAAAAGTAATAGAGGCAAAACCATTGCCAGTAAATACATCAGTTCAGAAAGCTGAATCGATTGCTTTGACACAGGCTCCGGAGTTATCAGAAGGAAAGCATCCAATACCTAAACTGACTCAAAATATGCCTTTGGGGTAATACATGCACATGGAGCAGTTTGGAAGGAAAGGGGATTGTTATCTTCACAAGAGAATCCCATAAAGTACAGTAGAGAGATTATGCTGTTGCTTGAGGTTGTCAACAAACCTAAAGAGATAGCAGTGATGCACTGCGAGGCACAGCAACCTGGACAAACTGATGCAATCAGAGTAAATAGGAAAGTGGATGAAGCTGCGAAGAGTCGTATTGTCAACAACCATTGTCACCCTGGTTCCGGAAAGAACCTTAAAAAACAAAGCCCCAAGTATACAGAAAAAGAGGTTGGCTGAATTATTGAAATGCAAAAAGACTGCTGATGGATGGTGGGCAACCCCAGTGAGATGGGGTGTCATGACTCCACCAATAATGAGGGGGTTGATGGAATGTACCCATAAAAGCACACACATGGGAACTGATGCTCTGAAACAGTGAAGAGTTACACATTGGGGATCAATATGATACTGATTGCTAAAGGTGTTATACAACGTTGTGAAATCAGCACCAAGAATAATCCTAAAATTCAAAGGAAACCTCCTCCTGGGGAGGTGAAGAGAGGTTCTACACCTGGGGATTATTGGCAGGTTGATTTTTAATTGTCATGGATGTAAGCATTTATTGGTAACGATTGACACATTTTCAGGGTGATCTGAGGCCTTCCCATGTAGCACCACTAAGGCAAGGCAGGTGATAAAAGTGTTGTTAAAGGGAATTTTAGCAATATTTGGGGTACCAGAAAGGTTCTGTTCTAATTGAGAACCTCATTTTATTGCAAGAATCTTACAAATTAAATGGAAACTACATACTCCTTGGAGGCCTCAGTCAAGTGGCTGCAAGAAATAAGATTACTCTATATGAATTGCTATATGGGAACCCTACCAGGTACCTGAACTCCCAGGAGAAATGCATGTAAAAGGTATTGCAGACTTACAGTTGTACCTAATTTCTTTAGGAATGACTTTGGTGATTCTTTGGCGGCACATTGTCTTGACAGGACCCCTCGCTCTCAATACTCCGGTGCATCCTTATCAACCAAAAGAACTCGTCTATGTGAAAGCTTGGAATTCAGAACCACTGAAGGAGAAGTGGAAAGGGCCTTTTCAACTACTCTTGACAGCCCGCACTGCAGTAAAGGTAGAGGGTATTGAAGCGTGGGTTCATTACACAAGGATAAAAGCTGCCTCCAGATATTATTGCGAGCCTACTAAGGACCCCTTGCGTACAATATTGCGAAGAACTGTAGAGAAATGCTGTGCTGAGAATCTGCACTGTGCTGAGAATCTGCACCACCTGTGCCTTGCTGATAATGTACTGGGGAGTGTTAGTGAATGGCTGGGAATGGGGAGCTATGTGGGAAAGAGTAGCTAGCCGTTTTGGGTAAACAACTTTGCAGAGCTGAGAAAGAGCCTATGCGGCCGAGACATAGCAACCCCCCTAGCAACCAATCGTAGCTAACCTGGATATCCCTCAGATGCTTGTAGGTATAAATATATGCGCACTTCAGCTAATAAACGGAGCAAGATCTAAACTCATATTGAGTCCATGTCTTGCAATCCGGCTTGGCTCCTAACATCTGGCGCCCGAACAGGGACCTGGCACAATGGTGCGGGAACGGTCGGCCTCGGAGTATCGCCTTGAGACAGTGATGGGAGGCCAGGGAGCCGAGAGGCGGCGGTGAGTGCATGCTAGCTGCACACCGGGACCGGGCGCAGAGGCGTAGGTCCAGGGGTGCTCAGAGGGGGCCCCTCTGCGAAGATCGCCTTAACCATGGACTGGGAGGCGGCAACACAGCTGCTATTGCAGATTCTCGCTAAGCGAGAGGTGGCTGTGAGTACGAAAAAACTCTATGAGTCGTTAAAATGGGCCAGAGATCAAGGCCACCTTTCAGATCCTGCCAGTATATTTAGTGGTACACCGTGGCGGGAGATCGGGGATTCGTTATGGGAATCCACGATCAGCGGAAACAAATCCGCTAAAGAGATGGGGTCCACCTAGAAAGAAGTTATGGACCATCTCCGTTAGATGGCTGCTGAGAAGATGATGGCCATGGCGGCTTCGGAAATTTTGGGAGCGGAATCTGAGGTTTCACCATTTAGTGGGGGAATGAATGCTACTTCAAGGGGCTTTGTCGCCAGATCCCGAAAGACTGCGGCTGAAATTGCCGAAGAGGCTGGCCTTGGCTCCGAGCCGGGTAGAGCTGACTTATCAAGAGGCTTCTGCTCCTCCGGAGGAGGCAGGATGCACCGGGCATAAACAGACATTGCAGAGAGAAAGCGGGGGTGAGACTCCTAACACTGAGACCCACGTTGTCTCTGCGGGGACACCCGCCGAGTTGGGAGCCTGTCAGCAACCCTCCAATCTGCCAAATCGAGAGAATGTTCAGTCTCAGTGTCCTGCTGATAACCAGTGGAACTCACTAGTGGAGTGCACAGCTACGTGAGGTCGTGCCACTGGACAGAAATTGTGTTTGTGCTGTTTGTGTCTGTGGTCTTTAGATCTTTATTGTGTAATATATATCAGCAGAGAGGGCTAAATAAGCACAACAAGAAAGTGAAGAATTTGAAAACGGGAAAGCCAGGAATAACTCAGACTACGGCGTCCCCCCCCCACCTCCCCCGCCCACCCCTCCCACCGATGGAGGACTGGGAGCCATACTCTGACTTGTATCCTTGGACAGAGCTTAGGGGAATACTTAATAATTGATTTAAAAGATTGTTTTTTCACCATACCATTGCATCCTGAGGACCATGACATAGTGGAACATATGAACCAAATGCTGCAAAAGCAGTATATGTTTTAAATTTTTGAGGTTACCCCAGGATGGCCTAGTCCCTCTGATGGTCAAACACAGGGCTGGGCTAAAGGGAGCCCTGACAGAAGTAAAAACGGGTCCATGTAAGGTGATGCTGAGAGACTGGAACACGGGAAACTGGACGGGACCCTTGGACTTGGTAACCTGGGGAAAAGGGTATGCTTGTGTCGTTACAGATACTGGAACCAGATGGGTGCCAGAAAAATGGGTGAGACCTTGGCTGGAAGCAAACTCACGTACATCAGATGCAGCAGGCAAGCAACCGGTACCCTAGCTGTGGAAAGTGTGAGCCTGCAGAAGAACAACATGGGAGGAAGAAGTGTTACTGTCATTATTAGCTGTATATTGTGGCTTTTAGGAGGTAATGTTGCTTTTAACGCTGTTATAGAAGCTGATGCTACTTTTAACACTAATGGATATGTTATGCTTCTTAGGCAGATTGTTAATTATACCCAAATCAAGAGTTGTTGGCTTTGTGGGACAGCAGACTGATACACCTCATGATCGTCTCCAACCCAGTCTCGGTGTTTGCCCTCATCATGCAGTGGCAAAAGAAAAAACGGGGAGAAGACTACCTTGCGGTTTTAGAATGGATCTTCTCCTCAGTTCTAGAATGGATCTTCTCCTCAGTTCAACCGCGCAAGAGCATGACCCCTCAGTTGGAAGCGGTGGCTCACATGGTCCGCCGTGGGAGAACTCGGGTGCTGGCAGTCTCGGGGGGTGAGCCAGCAGCGATCCACCTTCCCCTGCAGGCGGCGGATCTGGAATGGGCCTTGTGGCATTCCACTGCGCTGCAGTTAGCGTTCTTGGAGTTCCCTGGGGAGGTGACTTCGGAAAGGCCTGCAGGAAAGCTTGGCCACTTCCTCACCAGCTATTTGTGGGTAGGAAGACCAAAGTGTGTAGAAGGACCTCTGTGCGATGGCCTCACGGTATTCACGGATGCAGGGAAAACCTCCAGAAGGGCGGCCATCACCTGGAAGGAGAAGGACCTATGGAAGGCCCACACCCTACAAGCGGTGGAATGTGACTCATTGCAGACCTCAGAATTGGCGGCTGTCGCATGGGCGCTGATGCACTGGAAGGACACCCCGTTGAATATTGTATCGGACTCCCTGTACGTCGTCAGAGTAGTACAGCGAATTGAAGATGCTCTTTTGAAAGAAACTTCTAACCAGCGATTGTTCCAGCTGTTTCTACAAATCAAAAGAGCGGTGAGGTGGCACTCGACGGCGTTCTGTGTCATTCACGTCCGGAGTCATCAATGGACACTAGGTTTGGGGGAGGGTAACGATCGGGCTGACCAGTTAGTGAGCTTGGTGCGCGAACATGGGCCACTGAGTTGTTTTGAAATCGCCCGTATTGCTCATGAACAGTTCCACACTAATGCCAAAGGCCTGACCCGGATGTATGATATAACTATGTCCGATGCCCACAGAATTGTGCAGGCCTGTCCCCAATGTAGTCATCATGGGCCAGGTCTGGGCATTGGTGTGAACCCCAGGGGCCTGAAGGCATTAGAGATATGGCAAATGCATGTAACTCACGTTCCGGAGTTTGCTCGACTTAAGTATGTGCATGTGTCTATTGATACTTACTCGCATGTAATATGGGCAACCGCTCAGCCTGGGGAAAGAGCCCTTCATGTGAAAAAACATCTAGCCGCTTGCTTTGCAGTATTAGGAGTCCCAGAAATGATTAAGACAGACAATGGTCCGGCATATGCCAGTGACAGTGTTCGTCAGTTTTGCGAAAAATGGGGTATTAAGCATGTCAGGGGAATTCCAAATTCGCCCACCGGCCAGGCCATGGTAGAACAGGCTAATCGCACCTTAAAAGATTACCTGATGAAATTTAAGGATACAGCAGACCCAAAAGAGCGGTTGTCCTATACACTGTTTGTATTAAACCATCTTTGTGTGTTTGGAGATGACACAGAACCCCCCATGTGGGTGCACGCGCAGTGGGTCCGTAGTCAAAAGATGCAGGAGTCACCTATGAGCGTGCACTACCGACACCCTTGAACCGGGTTATGGGAGGGTCCAGCGAAAGTCATATTCAATGGTCAAGGGCATATGTGTGTTTCTACGCCCACAGGTCCACTATGGGTTCCCAGCAGATGGACTCGCCCAGCGAAAGGAGTCACGGACACGAGGGAGCGTCCTGTTGAAAAGGACGTGCAGGACAGTGGCGGGCAGCAGCGTTGCTGATGTTCTGGGTACTGGGCTCTGGGACGGAAAGGGCTCCAGGGTACCATCCACGGTTGTTTGATCCTCGACAGAACATCTGGGTGACCTTAGCTCGAGAACTAAATACCACGCGTTTCTGCGCTAGTCTGGCCACCCCTAGTACCCCCTTTGTAACATGTCTAGTTGGGGTACCTGTAAACGAGACCACGTGGAAGTATTTCTGGAATGCAGTAAAGGCAATGCCATCATTGGGGAATCCCCAAATTTTGAAAAGATTGACAGCACTCAGGAACTTGGCAACGGGAATCAACTGTTTCGATCTTTGGAGCCACAACCTGCCTGTAGGGCCTGAACCGCAGGAGATAGAGTTATTAGACTCCCTTAATGCTTCTACTTGCCTTTATATTAATGCATCGCAGAAGGGTTGCGCTTCGGGTTATAGTAATAATTGTCGCAGTAGCTCTCAGGCGCCCACCTGGTTGTACTCAATCATCGGCAACGGGAGTAGTTGGGATAAATGGTGTGGCAAGATGTCCCACAATTCCTCACATCCGGGATCCAGCCCTGTAACCCCTCGAATGTTGCCTGCAGGATATTTTCTCATATGCGGCAACCGGGCTTGGTCCGGAATTCCATCAAAGCCCATAGGGGGTCCATGTACAGTAGGCCAAGTAAGTATGGCTTTGCCCTGGGTCCATCCTAACAGCACCAGGGTCGAAAGAAGAACTCGACGAATGGTGCGTAGCATAACCCAGAAGGAGGACTGTAACGACAAAGTCTGCCTCTGGTCCAAGTGGGAGGTAATTTTTGCATCCCTCTCTGTACCGGGGGCGGCAGCAGCACGAGCCCACAAAGTCTTAGACACCCTGTCCTGCTGGGTGGTTAAACAAGCAAATGTCACCAGTCAGGTCCTCTCTAATCTTGCGCTAGATTTATCACAGGTGCAACACGCGGTGCTACAAAACAGAGCAGCCATCGACTTCCTGCTGCTAGCCCATGGGCACGGATGTGAAGACTTTGAAGGAATGTGCTGCATGGATCTGCAGGACCATTCCAGAGCAATCCACCAGTGAATCCAACAGCTGATGGAACACACCCAGAAGATACAGAAAGATGTGGGCTTCTTTGGGCTGGACGGGTTAACTGATTTATTGGGTATTGGTGGGTGGCTGAAATCCTTGCTTAAGACAGGATTGATGCTTCTGATTATTATGCTTTTTGTCCTGGGCTTATTCCGCTGTGCCTTTGCATGCTTAAGGCGAATGCTATCCTCCCTTACTCATAACGCCTGGTTATTGCAAAGGAAAAAAGGAGGACTTATAGAGGAATGGCTTGGAGATCAAGGATACCTTACGGCTCCAGGCTGTTGGTAAAACCCCGGTGTTGAAATGATCGAGAGTCCTTGAACTGCCCATCAGCAGATCAATAGACAACAGACGCTGCTCAGCAGGACATCGGACTCTTCGGCTGGAAAGACTTTGCAGACCAACATGGACTTGGGGATGGGTGCATGTATTAGTAAAATCGAGGCTAATGTTACTGGTTGTTTTATTGTTTATGCTTTGCATTTTTAGCTGTGCTTTTGCATGTATTAGACGTAAGGTATTCTCGCTTACCATCAAGGCTTGATTAGTGTAAAAGAAAAAAGGGGGAATTGTAGAGAATCTGCACTGTGCTGAGAATCTGCACCACCTGCGCCTTGCTGATAATGTACAGGGGAGTGTTAGCGAATTGTCCTTGGCCGGCTGGGAATGAGGAGCTAGCTGGGAAAGAGTAGCTAGCCGTTTTGGGTAAACAACTTTGCAGAGCTGAGAAGAGCCTATGAGGCCGGGACCTAGCAACCCCCCCTAGCAACCAATCATAGCTAGCCTGGATATCCCTCAGATGCTTGTAGGTATAAATATACGTGCACTTCAGCTAATAAACGGAGCAAGATCTAAACTCATATTGAGTCCATGTCTTGTAATCCGGCTTGGCTCCTAACGGAGAACTAGAAACTGAAGATTTAGGAAAGCTATGAGATCCCCCAAAGAGGGAACTGACACATTGTTAGGCTTAATAACACTAACAGTATTATGGGGCGAGGGGGAAGGACAGGACTGCGTTAAAGGGATTGTTACATTTAAATCCAATGGCAGTATGGAAGGATGTGAGCAGGGAAATCCTTCCTTTAATTCAGATGAAGGAATGGACAATAAACATCTCTAGCATTTGGGAATACACTTTAGAGGGATGAGTGTGGTGTATAGCCCAGCATCAATCTCCGAAGGAATGTTGTATCTCTATTAGGGTGAGGCAGCCAAGAATTGAAGCTACTTGTGCAAAATACTTAAATTGGAGACAGGATGATAGAGGAGATCCCTGGCATTATGCTCACCATGCATATTGCTATTGTAGATATAAGGATAGCCACTCTCCGCTACTGCAGGGAAATTCTCAAAGGGCTTCCTCTCCCTTACATAGACAAAGAGGAGGAGTGGAAACAATAGATTGGAAGAATAATATGGTGATGAGCACAGTGAAAGGATTTGGTAAAATTAATAAGCTTTCAAGTGTTACTTATCGATTGTCTCCCCATACCACACTGAGCCTCAGATCCCCTGCCTTGGGGCATAATACCGGTGAGCCTGATAGATCTCTTAAAATTGAATAATGTAACAGAGGGCATACGAAGAGCAAATGCAACCTATTATCTGGATAAAGAGAACAAATGCAGGCAGAAAGGAAGTGATGTGCTGTAGGATTCAACACTATGGAGGAAAGGAGATAATAGAACCAGTTTTGGGCATCAACAGAACTCCTCCTGCCCAAAAGGCTCAAGCCTGCTAGAAACCCTTTTCCTTGAATGAGCGGCTGAACATGCAGGAGAACAGGAAGCAGCGGAGCCTCGAACCTTGTGTGTCACTTATAACCATACTACTCATAGTGTATCACAATTGCCAGAATGCATTTTTTTTTTCCTTAGGAAAGGTCCCAGAACTTGGGCAAAGAGGTTGCAAGGAAATTGGAGTTAATTGGTGTTTTAGATGGGGAGATGCCCATCTCCCCATCTCCCATTATACCAAGCCAGAATGGAACTGCACCCAAGAGGTCACATGCAATATCACCCAATCCAAGTGTGAAAATGAGAGCTTACCTTTCACCGTTAGGCAGGCTTTTAAGCTTTTATACATACATATATATATATATAAGAAATGAAATTCAAGGGTGTGATAAATATAGCATTTCGGTGCCTGGGTACAGCGTGTGGGTCCTCGGAGATGGGCAATGGACCACACGACTGTCATATACCAATGAAAGTATTCCAGTAACCTTGGGATTACTTATACTATGACCAACTTGGAAAACGACACCTATTAAGAGAGCCCTTGGGAATGAAGATGATGATTGGAGGGACCCAGTACTTCCATTAAGATAGGCTGGGGTCTACAAAGCCTTTTAATGCCTGGGGTTATATCTTTGGAAAATAGGCTTTTACTTGAAAATCTTACATGGCAGGTGGAAACATTAGCGAAAGCAACAGAGACAGCATTTTCACAATTGAATAAGCAGGTCCAAGCAACCACAAGGATGATGCTTCAAAACCATCTCACCCTAGATCTTTTACTAGCTAAAGAGCATGGAGTCTGTGGGTATCTGGAATTAAATTCAGATCACTGTTGTATTCACATTCCTAATGTCACTGAGGATCTTAATAAGCAGATAAATCAGACTCAAAAGGTGGCCTGACAGGCCCAAGACCTTAGAAAAGATAGCAACTTGGTTAAATAAACTTTTAGAGGGAATAGGAAAAATTTCCCTCAGGAGATGGTTGTCATCTTTCCTACAGACCATTCTAATTTTAATAATTCTTATAATCATAACTTGTGCAATAGTTCAATGCTGTCCATCAATCATGGTATGCTGTTCTCACTATTGCTGGAGAAGGAACCAAAACTATTACTGAAATTATGCAGTCTACATGAGACTCCCAAAGTGGTCTTACTTTGGAAGTCTCAAAGGGGGGAACTGTTATGAAAATGCATCCAAGGACATAGTTTTCGCTGCTGTTGCTGGTACATCTGGAGAAAGTACGGACAAAACAGCAGCAGCTGCTGGTACATCATGAGAGAGTATGGACAGAACAGCAAACACCAGATGAAGACAAAGATAAGGACCACTGTATCTTCAAGGAACGAGATGAAACTGGGCAATGGGACCAAAACAGGACTCCCTAAGCCAAAAATGAGACCATATATGGATGTGAGTTACCAGAGTTCATCGGAAGAACTTCAAAAGATGACCACCAGGGGTCTCAAAAGACCCCCAGGGACCACCAAAGGGACATAGGGCACACACACATGGAGGTGGAGTATATTGTAATTAGTTCTAGGTAATAGAATGAATATGTATGATCATTCCAGGAAATGTAATGTATATGTAGATAATGGAGAAATATAAATTGTGGTTAACGCGACTTACAGTATGCACAAAAGGAGGAGCTATCCCCTGTGCATCCGGCACCATAATAAAGAGAATGCCTGCTTAATACTACATTGGTATTAAGAGGTTTATTCCTGATTTTCAATGACAATACTGTTAATAAAGGAACAAGGAGTGTGTAGAATCCTTAATAAGATGCTGGGAGAATGTTGTCTCTCTATAGATAGAAAATGCCTCTTCCACAATTCAGGATGCCTGGAAAGCATTAAGCCAAGTGTCACAAGAACTCAAGGATGTGAAGATTGCAACATCCCCTTTTGACTTCTCCATGATTGACTGGAACCCAGTGTCTTGGGTTACCTCTGTGCTAAAGGGACTAGGACTGACTGGATGGGTCGTGCAGTTACTAACCCACACGACACACATGTTTTTTTTTTTGTCTTACCAGAATCTTCAAGTTGAATTAGAACAACAGTTTTACAAGCAAACACACACAATGTAGCCTTACCAGTTTTGTTTTGAACAGGGCAACACTTGAGAGTCCTACAAAAAATTCCCTGATGCCTTTTCTTGTTTCTATCTGCCAAGTTTTGTTTAGCTAGAAAAATTCTGAAAGATATTTGCACCCTCAAGCCAGTTTCGGAAACAAGGAAGCCCTTTGTCTCTGATACGATTTCTTTCTTTGTCAGTAATCATGTCTCCTTTTGTTTCTCAATCATCAGCTTAGGAATGGCTGTTATGTTCATAGAATCATAGAATCATGTTGCATTTCTTCTTTAGAACACTAGGGGAGGAAAAAAAATTAAAATACCATTATGGAGCATCTTAAGACATCTAGTTTCTCATTGTCCCGATCCAGTGTTGGGGGAGATTTCGATACGATCCTAAGAGCGAGATTAAAACACAAACGGGTGTCAAATGCCATACAACCTTTTAAGTTGTATTCTCATAAGCACGATAGGACAGAGAGAAAAAGAGGAGAAAAAAAGATAGAAAAGCAAGCAATCAGGAGAGGTGCAGCAAGATTATAGTTACCATCACCACAGGTCCAGCTAAGTGTCATTGGCTCTGCTTTGGTGCAGGTACAGGTGCCTCGGTGCAGGTGATGTTCCACACCCCTCGGTGCGAGTGATGTTCAGGGAAAGAAGCTGTGCATCTCGGTGCAGGTGATGATCCACACACCTGGCGGGGGGGAATACATGCTCCTTTTATGCCCCTGTTCTTGAAGAGTCCGCCCCCTTCTGTGTGCTCTGGTGCTCCTCTTCCCCCAACTCGAGTGCAAGCACCATTCCATAGACACTGCTGAGCATTGTTTGGGTCTCGTGCTGATGGAGATAAAACACCTGGAGCTGATACCACAGTCCTCACAGAAGCAGGATGCCAAGGACAAGAAGTCGTATATCGCATGGAGATAAGATATCCCAGTTTTCCTGGAGACGGGATGCCAAGGCCAAGGAGTCGTAAATTGTATCCCAGTCCTCCCAGAGACGGGATGTCAAGGCGTAAAGGGTATAGAGATAAGACACCTTGAGCTGATAGATGGGATGCCTAGGTCAAGAAGTCCTAAATGGTATAGCAACAATGTCGAGACAAACACAATCCAAAACAATCTCTTATATGCATTAAGGGAATTTTAGTCAGTGCACATGTGAGAGCAGAAGTGGTAAGCGTCTGGGCTTCCTGAGAGCTCAGAGCACAGGACTGGTCAATACAGAGAGATGGATGAGTCTACAAAAGCAGTTATCAAGCTTCCTTCTTGAAGCTAAGAGTTTACATGGTCCAACGTAAACAGCTCAGGGAGTTATCTGAGTTGCAGCAACTTTCCTGCAACTGTTCCTCACTGCTGTCTGAAGTCTCCACAGGAAGGATGACCCTTGAGGACTGTGAAGCTCATGGAAGGAAAGCACAATGCTCTCCCCCACCTTCTGTTTACTGGCCAGAACCACATGTTTTCAGGTCCCTTCTACTGGACAAGGGGGCAACAAAGGAGAAGATTCTCAAATTAGCATTAGATAATTTCCCCAGTATGGAGTTGCTTAAGTGTGGCCAATTCCATACTTTTTTTTTTTTAATCCACATTAAAAGTTAAAACATGTCATATAATGTAATTCTTGTAAGCAGAAGAGGTTATAATTATATAAACATCTTAAATTCCTTGAGCAAGACAGGCTTCCTATGTAAGCAAAAATTTAAGCGATACAAAGATTTGGAATGAGGACCAAACTTCTAAATTGTCCAAGAAAAAAATTAATCTCCTCTCCCCATCACACAAACACTTCTAGTGTCTGTTTCTCTATGTCAGGAGATAAAAGATCTGTTCAGATTTTTCTGAGCTTGAGCTATTTGTAATCTATTGTTTTCTGATACAACAGTAAATATACACACACGCACAGAGCAGTGTTTCATTAAAGGAATCAGGATCTATTCAAAAATTGCTGAAGAGGGAACCCAGGAAAAATTAATCAAAAAAGACTTCTGATATTGAAAGACAAAAATTTAATGATCGAATTAATGATACATGGAAATATATCAAATATTAATATTGAAAAAAAAAGGTTTTGACATCCAAAGAGAGACAAAAATACTTGCTGATACTGGCACATGATAAATAAGAAGGCATGACTACTAATTACACACCAGAGATGAAAATGCACAAATAGCAGGCTATCAGCCACATGAAGCAGTAAAACAGCATTCACTGTTTACATAGATGAATTGAAAGAGAGGAGCAAACAAAGGGAAAACGCATCAAGAGAAAAGATATGATGGAACACCACATTGTAAACCATTTCAGTTGAGCATAACACAGACAACAAAAAAAGTACAAGATGAAAAACTTTTCCAAGGAAAACAGTTTAACGGTGATGACAGATTTTATTTGTTCATTACAGGACAATATAAAAAGGAGGGAAAGAGCATGGCATCTGTATCTATTTTCATAGATCCTCAAGAAAGAGACAGAATTCTGAATTGAAAATAGATCAGAAATAGTAGTTTTCCTTTTCCTTGGGAAAGAAAATTGGAAATTCTCTTTTGCACAAGAAATTCACCTCACTTAAGAGTGGTAAATTTGTCTGATGGTAAATTACCATTTTCAATGTAGGTGACAAAGTAAAACTTAAGACACAAATAAGCTAGTAAAACCAATATTGTGATTAAGAGACTTAAAAATAAACAAAACAAACAAACAAACAAAAACCCCAAAATCAGCATTGACAACCACCTACTGGCAAGAACTTTATTAAGTAATAGCAGAGGAAATTAAATGAAAGTTTCTGAGTTTATCGGCATCACAACACAGAGCTCTGACTATTTCAATGGACAAATAAAATCAGGATTTGTGGTTCAGAGTGCTCCTCAATAGGAGTGTTTCCTGGAACTCCAGAACCAGTTAACATACCCCCCCCCCCCCCCCCCCGACTCAGGAAAAAAAAAGCAGAGGAAGAATGCCTGAAGTCTCCTGCCTTAGTATATTTTTCAGGACACTACAAAAACAAACTGTTTCCAAATGCATGGCAATAGCAAAAATATTTTCACTAGTACCAAAGAAAGGAAATCATGTGTTGGATATACAGAAACAGGTAGAAAAATGAAGTTAGACTGTTGATCATAAAAGTCAGAACTTCCCTAGGGGGTTCCCTATCCCCTTTCAAATTAAGTGACAACATAGAAAAACTATTAACTAGTTTAACTAATGTGCTGTCTACCACATGACACTATTCAGAGGTTATTCTCTGCATGTGGAATCAGAGATCAGTGAATTAATATGAATTTGTAATGTCCTTTTTGAAAGGCACATCAGCTTCACAAGAGATATTCCAGAAATTTAGTGGTAAGAATGGAAACTACAGTCACATACATGCTAGTATATAAGCAGAAGTGAGGAACATAAGAAAAATCCACTCCTCAGCTGCAAATAGTGTAACTTATCGAGAACTCCCAGAAAAAAAAAAATGTGATCAGCATAGAGGAAGAGGCCATGCCTTTCAGAAGAAGAGGTATCAGAAATAAATTAAGTGAACTGCAATAAATCATCTAAAAGTAACAACCTCCTAAAAGAAATGTAGTCTATATCATGGACCTTCCTACACTGACTTGAATCAGAACAAGCAGAAATCAAGCACCTTTACAAGAACCAAAAGGGAAAGAATCAAAACAAAAACAGAATTATAATGCCTGAGCATTGTAACTGCAGGCAAGAATATCTCCTGTATGGGGCTCAAGTGGTGTACAACTTCAGGATGAAAAAAAATCATAGCCATAATGGAAAAAGTCATCAGAAATTCATTTGTGCACAGCTATACTCTATATTCTCCTTGAAAACAGGAGTTAGAGCATCACATTTGTAGAACTAAATAAACCTCAACACAAGTCTTATAGACCCAGAGAAGACATTCCAGAAACAGATCTTCTCTTACAGAAAGATACAAAAGAAAAGAAAAATCCACAACAGGTGAAGGATACCAAAATATGTCAGTAAGTTAGCAGAGCAGCAACACAAAATATGTCAAGAGAAAGTATAATGTAGTAGCCTGGCAACAGGCCTGCTTGCTTACCAAAGAATTCTGAAATAAAAACAAGCAACCAAGAATCCCCATAGATCACCACAAGTTCTGCAAAAATGGGAGCAAAAAAACATTCCAAATCAAGTCCATGCAGAAACTATGTAAAAGATTACTATCTTGTATCACTGACACCATAAACAAAATGGGTGGAAGATCCAATTTACTAGTTCAATGAACACACACACACACAAAATAGCTTGAGATGTCTGGCACAGTTTTAACAAATAGAGACAAAAACATCAGGAAACTGAAGGCAAATTGCAATGACTAGCAGGAATTAACACTTTCCGTTCCTAAGGAAATGCCTATACAATTAATCCACTCCATCACAGCACCATGTTTACACAACTTCTATACTGAAGGTAACTTGCACCCAACCATGCTCAGATCTTGCTTACAAACGATAATCTGTGCAATCAATAATGAGTGCACCTGAAAAAGACTCAGGAACAGATGTGCAGAAAATGCTTCTTGACCATTGTGTAATGTGTTGATGTCACCTAAATTCAGGAATAAACCTCTTAATACCAATGTAGTATTAAGAAGCAGGCATTCTCTTTATTACGGCACCGGATGCACAGGGGATAGCTCCTCCTTTCGTGCATGCTATAAGTTGCATTAACCAAAGTTTATATTTCTCTATTATCTACATATGCATTAAATTTCCTGGAATGATCATACGTATTCATTCTATTACCTAGAACTAATTACCTAACTAATTACCTCCATGTGTGTGTGCCCTATGTCCCTTTGGTGGTCCCTGGGGGTCTTTTGAGACTCCTGGTGGTCATCTTTTGAAGTTCTTCCGATGAACTCTGGTAACTCACATCCATATATGGTCTCATTTTTGGCTTAGGGAGTCCTGTTTTGGTCCCATTGCCCAGTTTCATCTCGTTCCTTGAAGATACAGTGGTCCTTATCTTTGTCTTCATCTGGTGTTTGCTGTTCTGTCCATACTCTCTCATGATGTACCAGCAGCTGCTGCTGTTTTGTCCGTACTTTCTCCAGATGTACCAGCAACAGTAGCCAAAAATATTTCCTTGGGTGCATTCTTGTATGCAGCTTCTCATAACACTTGCAAAACAGCTTTTGAAAACCTACTAAATTCACCCTCTCCTGTAGGGAACTCAGATCCTCTGACTCACCTTCACAGACAACATATGCACCATATATCAGATGGACTAACTCCAGTGACAATTTACAAAATCACTAGCCATAAACAGAAACATCACAGCAAACTCAGTTCTCTTTCAGCAAAATAAAGTGATGTAATTAATAAGATTTTTTTTAAATCAGTTGGCTAGATATTTCCAGTTAAGTGTTGCACTGAATGGAGAAATCTAAGGCCCAAGCAGAAAAGGAAGCTACATACAAAATAGCTATGGCAAGCTGAACTAACATCTCCTGTGCAGACACAGGGAATATTTTAGCCAAATACTTTGAAAGAACAGTCCTTGGTCATGCACAAGACTAGAATGTAGGAAGACAATCTTTCATTTGTGTTGCGGTTTGATGGGGGGGGGGCAAATTTGGTGAGAGATGAATCCCCTTGTGTTCCAGCAGATCCTCAAAGGTTAGAGGGACTGGGGGTGGCTGGACTCATCTCTTAATAGGGATACCAAATACTGTGGTAACTATAAGCCCAACTCTGGAAGTACTGGATTCACAGTCTGTCGACTGTGAGCGGAATGCTCAAGTTTCTGTATTCATCAATAAGGGGGTTTCTCCACAGTTTGGCTGAAGAGCAGGACAAAGGGAGGGGAGACTGAGTGGAGCCATGAGCCCAGAAGGACAAAAAGAGCCATCTGCAAGGAGATGGGGCCTTTACAAAGGAGGGAAATAGGGCAATTGCCCCACATTCTTCAGCAAGGGGGACAAAGGAGTTGGTGAGCTCAGGTGAGAACAGATGGCTGGAGGCCGGAGTTCGGTGTAGGCGGGCCGGGAAGGCTGTAACTTCTGAGTACCTTGGCCAATGGGGAAAAGGAGAGGGCGTCCCTCGGTCGGGAAATTAGGATAAAAGGGGGGGCTGCGTCCCCCAGCATTTTGAGAGACCCCACAGGGATATGCCCGGTGGACTCTCCCTTTATTCGAATAAAGTTTTAGGACTCCTCTGTCTCCTTTTTGGACATTCAGTTCTTGACAGCGAGATTTTCCGCACAATTGGGGGCTCGTCCGGGATCCTTCCACCTTCCGGGAACGGCAGACGGCGATTGGAGTCGACGGCGCGCCTCACCATAGCTTTTGGTGATCGACTCCCTTCGACGGCAGCCTGCACCGGACGACTGATTGGGTTCCCGAGACTGTCCGGAGACAGACGAGAAGCGGATCGGGGGATCCGCAGGTAGGACCAGGAGGGGGTCCTCAAGGGGTGTGACGTAAAGGGCTAGGTCTGACGGAAAGGACCTCCCGGTAGCGCTAAGCCCGACGGAAAGGGCTAGGTCTGACGGAAAGGACCTCCGGGTAGCGCTAAGCCCGACGGAAAGGGCGAGGTCTGACGGAAAGGACCTCCCGGTAGCGCTAAGCCCGACGGAAAGGGCTAGGTCTGACGGAAAGGACCTCCCGGTAGCGCTAAGCCCGACGGAAAGGGCTAGGTCTGACGGAAAGGACCTCCCGGTAGCGCTATAGTCTGACGGAAAGGACTAGGTCTGAAGGAAAGGACCTCCGGGTAGCGCTAAAGTCCGACGGAAAGGACCAGGTTTGACGGAAAGGACCATTGAAATCTCACTGGTGAGTACTATGGGACAGTGGGGAACAAAAGGGGTGGCGACCCCGACATGGGAGTCCAGGGAGAGCAGCGAAGGGAAGGCAAAAGAGGGTGCTGGGGAAAGGAATGATGACCTTAACTTATCCCCATATAGTCCCTTGGGGAGACTTTTGAGGGTTTGGGATAACTTACGCATTCCCCTAGAAATAATTAAGGAACTAATGATAAAATATTGTTGTTTTGTTTGGCCAGAATATAAGTTACCAGGGGGATTTAGGTGGCCCCCTGTAGGGTCGGACGACGATCCTGGTCTTTGTCAGGTTTTGTGCCAGTATCTCAATGATACCGAGAAGGGTCTCATCGAGAAAGAATGTGCGTCAATATGGTTAAGGGCAACATCTAGAGGAATCTATGTAACAAGAGAGGTGGGGGGGGAAAGGGAAGCAGGAATCTGAAGAAGGGAAAAAAAAAACAGATAGGGAGGAGTGGGATGTCCTCCAGTACCTTCCCCCACCTTATCACCAAAATTCATCAGGAGCCACAGCTCTTGTCCCCTCTGCACCTCCTGCTTCTAGTGACAGTGAAGAGGAGGAGGAACAGGACATTTTATCCCCTTCAAAAACAAGAAAAGGAACCCAGTACGACGTGCCAAAAACTTCTAAAGTTCCGACAAAAATTCGGCAAATGCCCCTACGACAGGTTCCATTGGGAGGTCAGGATGGGGGATTTGGATTTGTAATCGTGCCACTGACCACCCAAGATATAAGGGGATTAAAGAAAGAACTACCTCCTTATTTAGATGATCCCATAGGAGTAGGGGAAAAGATAGATGAATATCTAGGAAATGCAGATTACACTTGGAAGGATTGGGATTTTCTTTTAGGAATCTTATTTGGATTCCAGGAAAAGAAAATGATCTTGCAAAAAGCTCGTCAATTATGGGAGGACGAACACCCGCAGGCAGGCCAAAATGCGATAGATGCACCCACTGTGGATGATATGATCCCAGTGGGAGACCCCCATTGGGATCCAAATGATCGAGTCAGTTTGACCCGTCTTCGAGATTATCGAGCATACATAATCAGAGCCATTAAAATGGCAGTCCCCAGAACTAATAATATGTCAAAGGCTATGACCTTGGAACAGGGAAAAGATGAGAGCCCCTCTCATTGGCTAGAAAGAATTAGAGATGCTTTGAGGAAACAGGGAGGACTGGACCCTGAGGGACCAGCCTTTGACACATTACTAAAAGTACAGTTTGTCACTAAATCTTGGCCTGATATAAGAAGGAGGATGCAGAAGGATGAAGAGTGGCAGGATAAACCATTAGAGGAATTGGTAAAGAGAGCACAACAGGTGTATGTGAGAAGGGATGAGGAAAAGGCAAAGACAAAGGCAATGATTATGGCTCAGTATATAAGACAATCACAAGGATCTGTGAGGCCCCCTGAGGGACTCCCAAGGGCCAGAGGAAGGGGTCGATCTCAAGGGCGTAATCAAAGGCAGAGCAGGGGAATGGTCTCTTCAACAGAAGATATCCAACTAAAACAAAAATTGGGAAGAAATCAGTGTGCATTGTGTAAAGAGGAAGGACATTGGAGAAGGGAATGCCCACAGAGGCTAAGAGATCCTCAGGAAGAGGAAATTCACCGACTAATGGAAATGGATTGCTAGGGGTGTCAGGGGCTCCCATTATACCAGGGATCCACCACACGGGAGCCCTTGATAACATGTAGGGTGGGTCCGGACCGAGAGGAAGTGTGTTTCTTGATAGATACAGGAGCCTCTCGATCCACCTTGAATTTTATGCCAAAAGGAGGGCGATTGTCAAAAGGCTCCTTGTTTATCCAAGGGGTAAGTGGGAAAGACGAACGAGTGCGTATTATCCAGCCACTGGTAGTGAATGTGGGAAATAAATTTGAGATGCATGATTTTCTCTTTGTCCCAAATTGTGATTGCAATCTGCTGGGGAGGGATTTGATGGCTAAATTGGGAATGCAAATCAGTATTGTAAGAGATGATAAAGAAGCTTGCACTACTGTAACTTTGTGCAAAATGTCTGACAAAGCTTATGCTGAAGTGAACCCAGAAGTGTGGGCAGTTCCAGGAAAATATGGAAAACTAGACATGGAACCTCTCCAAATTACTTTAAAGCAACCAGGGCAGATAGTCTCTAAAAAGCAGTATCCTATTTCACGAGAGGGAAGGAAAGGCTTACAACCTACTATTGAGTCTTTGCTGGAAGCAGGACTTTTGGAGCCGTGTATGTCTCCATACAATACTCCCATTCTGCCAGTCAAGAAGCCAGATGGAACCTATAGAATGGTACAGGACTTAAGAGCAATAAATGAAATTATCAAACCAAGACATCCCACAGTTCCAGATCCATACACTATTCTAAACCAGATCCCCTCTTCACATCAGTACTATTCAGTACTTGATTTGAAAGATGCATTTTGGGGATGTCCTCTCACAGAGGATAGTAAGCAATATTTTGCCTTTGAATGGGAACAAGAGGAGGGAGGAAAAACAATAAAACAACAATTGACATGGACAGTTCTCCCGCAAGGATACACTGAGGCACCGGTCTTGTTTGGACAAGCCTTGCAGAAAATACTGAAGGAATTTACCCCACCTCCTGGAGTTAGGTTATTGCAGTATGTGGATGACTTTCAGCCCTGGTGAGGCCGCATCTGGAGTACTGTGTCCAGTTCTGGGCTCCACAGTACAAGAGGGATGTGGAGCTGCTGGAGAGAGTCCAGCGCAGGGCTACAAGGATGATCAGGGGCCTGGAACATCTGCCCTATGAGGAGAGGCTGAGGGAGCTGGGCCTGTTCAGCCTGGAGAAGAGAAGGCTGAGAGGGGATCTAATCAGTGTATATAAATACCTCAAGGGAGGGAGTGCAGAGGACGGTGATGGTCTCTTTTCAGTGGTGGCCACTGATAGGACTAGAGGAAATGGCCGGAAACTGAAACATCAAAAATTCCATAGGAACTTAAGGAAAAATTTCTTAACAGTGAGGGTGACAGAGCACTGGAACAGGCTGCCCAGAGAGGTTGTGGAGTCTCCTTCTCTGGAGATCTTCAAAACCCGCTTGGATGCAGTCCTGTGCCACGTGCTTTAGGTGTCCCTGCGTATGCAGGGGGGTTGGACTAGATGATCTCTAGAGGTCCCTTCCAACCCTAAGCATTCTATGATTCTATGATTCTATGACTTGCTCCTATCAGGGGAAGAAGAGGGGGTAGTAGAGGAAGCCACTGTGAAATTACTTAATTTCTTGGCCCAAAAAGGGCTTAGGGTGTCCAAAAAGAAGGCACAAATGGTGGAAAGAAGGGTCAAATATTTGGGGCATATTTTGACCGGAGGTTTACGATGCCTTGACCCAGAAAGAATTCGGGGAATTTTAGAAGTGCCATTACCCAGGACTAAGAGAGAGCTACGGCACTTCCTAGGGCTAGTAGGATACTGCAGAGCCTGGGTTGAAGACTTTTCTGCATTAGCTAGACCACTGTATGACTTTTTAACCCAAAACAGCCCCAATGTTGTGGTATGGACACAAGAAGGAGAACAGAGCTTTAGAAAATTAAAAGATAAATTGAGCAAGGCTCCGGCCTTAGCTCTTCCGGATGCAGAAAAAGAATTTGAATTATATGTGGATGTCAAACAGGGCCACGCCAAGGAAATTTTAGTGCAAAAGCATGGAGGCATGCGAATACCAATAGCTTATATGTTAGACCCAGTGGCTAAGGGGTGGCCTTATTGTCTGCAGAATTGCGCAGGTACGGTCCTAATAGTAACTGAGGTCCGAAAACTGACCACAGAGGGATCCCATGATGTCAAGGTCCCATACCTTGTCAGGGCCTTGCTATCTGAAGGGGCTTCTGAAGCGAGGGAGGGTTTAACCCAGCTTCTTGTCTAACTGGTCCTGAGGGAGAAGAACCAAAGGAAATCCATGACTGTATTATATTTAAAGCAATATGTAGCCAGAATACTTTTTCTTGTGAAGTCTCTCCGACAGGAAGCCCAGCTCACACAGATCCTCCCCTTGGATTTTGCAGTCCATGATATCCAACCAGGGGATTGGGTCTTGGTACATCAATCAAGACAGCTGAGCATGGATGGACTCATCACACCAGAGTTAAGATTTCCAAGACTCCAGAAGCCTGGACTTCTCAGTTGATCTGTACCGCTGACGGGGAGTGGGTCTGGAAAATAAACTCTGGGTTGCTGGGTCTGTGGGAGTCCAGGAGGATATGAAGACTACTGATGGGTACTAGACATACTGAACGCAGGTTGTTAGTTAATAAGCTAGTTTGTAAAAACAAATATTGTCCAAAGAAAAAAAAAAAAAAAAAAAAAAAAAGAAAAAGAGGAGGGATTGAGCGGAATGCTCAAGTTTCTGTATTCATCAATAAGGGGGTTTCTCCACAGTTTGGCTGAAGAGCAGGACAAAGGGAGGGGAGACTGAGTGGAGCCATGAGCCCAGAAGGACAAAAAGAGCCATCTGCAAGGAGATGGGGCCTTTACAAAGGAGGGAAATAGGGCAATTGCCCCACATTCTTCAGCAAGGGGGACAAAGGAGTTGGTGAGCTCAGGTGAGAACAGATGGCTGGAGGCCGGAGTTCGGTGTAGGCGGGCCGGGAAGGCTGTAACTTCTGAGTACCTTGGCCAATGGGGAAAAGGAGAGGGCGTCCCTCGGTCGGGAAATTAGGATAAAAGGGGGGGCTGCGTCCCCCAGCATTTTGAGAGACCCCACAGGGATATGCCCGGTGGACTCTCCCTTTATTCGAATAAAGTTTTAGGACTCCTCTGTCTCCTTTTTGGACATTCAGTTCTTGACAGCGAGATTTTCCGCACAACTGTTTCGTCCGATTACCTTCAAAACAAGTAGTCGAGTTCATGAATAGCACAATTTATTCAAATGCAACATTTAGAGAACAGGTTTCGGATGTCAGTACAGGAAATTCTCTACTACAGTGTGGGGTCCTTAGCTAGTGCCTAGTGTACAAATGCGCAATCATCACTCACCCAGAAGATGAGAGAGGGCTCTCAGTCTTGAGGAGTCTCCTCAGGCAGTGTCCTGACCCAAGGGGAGGAAAGGGGTTCAGCCTGTCGACTGATCCAGAAGTTACGATGGAATCTTCCCTCTCTCCTCTTCCTTCTTCCTTAGTTCCTCTTCCTCCTTTCCTTCTTCCTCCATTCTTACTACCCCATCCTTTCTTCTATATCCCTCCTTAGTTCACCCTTTATATATTTTCTTTTACATTTAGGTGGAGCTTGAGTGACTCTAGTCATACTTCTGTTATTGATTGGTTTAAAAAGTCTCATTGGCTAATTGAAAATCTAGAGAGCATGCTCAGTGAGAAGTGGTCGTTCCTTGGAAGGGGGTAACTTCTGGGATGGTGTTGCGTATTGGTATTATAAGATTCAAAGTCCATAAGAAGGGACTGATCTGTCACCATTGTTGGACTATGCAGCTTATCAGCTGCAGGACCAGGTTGCCACCTCTGCAGGGAATACAACAGAGCTTGGCTACGGCATCTTCACTCTGCTCCACCCTCATTTACTCATCCTCTGCACAGCACCATCAGATTACCACCTCTGCAGGGAAGCCAACAAAATTTGGCCATGGTGTCTCCATTCTTCGTTTACTCTTATTAGCATGTGCTAGGAGGGCAGACTGTGTTGCCAAGGGAATCGTGGAGAAGTAGATTCCGCACATACCAACCATCCTGGAAGTGGTAACTGTCTCTCATCACAAGAAAGCCTCTGTAATGCCATAACTTCTGTTAGGCCCTAGTTTTTATCTAATTTCCCCTTTCTCGAGCAATTCTCTCACAATTTGCAAAAGAAATTAAAAAAAAAAAAGATGAAGCTAAGATTATTCGTACAAACTGGAAAAGTCATTGTAATTGTTAGGTCTGATTCTGAGAAGGTTGGATTAAGGTTTCTGAGCGTGTAAAGTTTTTGAGCTACCAGCTGAGTAGCTTTATCAGAGGGTTTAAGATTTATATGTAAGAGGGGTTTTGATATATAGACAATATGGCACAAGGTTAATATGATATTTGGAATATGAACAGTAAATGCTATATGCTAGGGTAATGTAAAATGTTTTGACAATACTGGAATTTAACAGCTTTCACCTGAGTCGATATTTCTGCATTTTTAAGTGTTAATGCTAACCAGCCACTCAAGACAAAAAAAGCTTTTTCTTTTTAACAAAATGCCATGCTTAGCATTTTCTCTCATGACAAACTTATGGCATAAGTACCAAGTTATAAGCTACGAAGCTTATACAAAGGAGGAATTTAAGCATTTTTGTATATTGGACATGTTTCCTGACAGTGACTCTTCATTGCAATAGCTCTTTTTGTTGCATATAGCATTTTTATGCCATTCAGTCAAGGCCTTCAGACACCTCTAATTAGACAGAACTACAACAAAACATACTTTAATTCAAACAGCAGAGAAAGCTTAAGTCACTTGTTACTTATTGGGCCCAGATGGGATACACCCAAGAGTACTGAGGGAACTGGCAGGGGTTATTGTTCAGCTGCTCTCCATCATCTTTGAGAGGTCAGGGAAGGCGGGGGAGGTGCCGGAGGACTGGAAGAAAGCCAACATCACCCAGGGACCCGGGAAACTATAGGCCAGTCAGTCTCACCTCCATCCCTGGAAAGGTGATGGAGCAGCTCATCCTAGAGACCATCTCTAGGTGTGTGAAGGAAAAGAAGGTGATCAGGAGTAGTCAGCATGGATTCACCAAGAGAAAGTTATGTCTGACGGACCTGATAGCCTTCTATGATGAGGTGACCAGCTGGATGGACGATGGGAGAGCAGTGGATGTTGTCTACCTTGATTTCAGCAAGGCTTTCGACACTGTCTCCGTTAACATCCTCATAGGGAAGCTCAGGAAGTGTGGACTGGACGAGGGGACAGTGAGGTGGATTGAGGACTGGCTGAATGGCAGAGCCCAGAGGGTGGTGATAAATGAGGCTGAGTCTGGCTGGAGGACTGTGGCCAGTGGTGTCCCGCAAAGGTCAGTACTGGGCCCAGTGCTGTTCAACTTGTTCATGAATGACTTGAACTTCATGAGATTCAACAAGGACAAGTGCAGGGTCCTGCACCTGGGGAGGAATAACCCCAAACACCAGTACAGATTAGGGATTGACCTGCTGGAAAGCAGCTCTGTGGAGAGAGATTTGTGAGTCCTGGTTGACAAGTTAACTATGAGCCAGCAATGTGCCCTCGTGGCCAAGAAGGCTAATGGGATCCTGGCCTGCATCAGGAGGAGTATTGCCAGCAGGTCAAGGGAGGTGATCCTTCCCCTCTACTCAGCTCTGGTGCGACCACGCCTGGAGCATTGTGTGCAGTTCTGGGCTCCCCAGTACAAGAAGGACATGGAGCTTCTAGAGAGGGTCCAGCATAGAGCCACAAAGATGATTAAGGGACTGGAGCATATCTCTCATGAGGAAAGACTAAGCGAGCTGGGCCTGTTTAGTCTGGAGAAGAGAAGGCTGAGAGGAGATTTGATCAACATGTTCAAGTACCTGAGGGGTGATTGTAGGGAGGATGGGGCCAGGCTCTTCTCCATGGTGGCCAGTGACAGGACGAGGGATAACGGCTGTAGGTTGAAACATAGGAAGTTTAATCTCCATATGAGGAAGAATTTCTTTCCTGTGAGGGTGACAGAGCACTGGAACAGGTTGCCAAGAGAGGTTGTGGAGTCTCCTTCTGTGGAGATCTTCAAAACCCACTTGGACGCAATCTTGTGCCACATGCTCTAGGTGATCCTGCGTGTGCAGGGTGGTTGGACTAGATGACCTCTAGAGGTCCCTTCTAACCTTAACCATTCTGTGATTCTGTGTGATTCTGTGCTTCCTGTTTTTTTCAAAAAAATATATAGTTAGCACACACATAGGAAACCAACGGGTATATAATTTTGTAATATATGACAGAACAATAAACTGGCATACAAAGGAAAGCATAAAGCTCATAAAGGACACTTGTTTAAGTGATGGATGCCTTCCTAATCTGTTTCTAACAGTATGCATCACAATACACAGCTCTATATGTACATATTTTTAGCAGCAAACTTTCTGCATTATTAAATGTTAGCCACATAAACAAGCACAACCTCCTAAGAATGGGTCTTGATTTTAAAATGTCTATTAAGGTTTCTGGATAGCAGTCAAAAAAGATCAGGCGAAGGATACAGTTCTTAACTGTCCACAGATGCCTTCACCCTTGACTTTCTATATTCCTCTTGGCCTCCTTCACACACCTCTATAAGAGCCAATCCACCCTCACACCTAAAGCTTTTGAATATAAAGCCTAAGCACATGCATTTTATTTTATTTTCAGTAATCTTTTGGGATTTGTCACACTATCTGTCGTTAAAGGAGACAAAATAATCGAGGGGCAACAACCAACGGACTTTAGTTAGTTGTTTTTATTCACCAGCGCAAGATCTTTTCGATAACGACATTCACCATTAACTGGTGCGATTGTTATAGGAATCAGCTGATCAATTAATAAGCAGGAATTCTAGAGAAAAGGAAAAGAAAGTAAAATAAAATCGAATGCTATAAGCGTTACTTCACCCTGAATATACAGGGGACCTCTCAACTTTGCAAGGAGTGAAAAATATATGCTAGCATTCTTACATCCTGAAAGTACAGAGGACTCTCAACCTTATAAGGAGCTGTAAACGAGCGCTCTTACATCCTGAACGTACAGGAGACACTCAACCTCATGAGGAGTCACCTTAGCCCAGTGTCCCAGGTAAGGGAAGGGGAGGGATACTCATATCACAGTCCAGCCAAAGGAGTTGTTCAGGTGTCATTCCTGATCCCTGCTCAACTCATCAATGCTAGACTCTGTCTTTTATACCCTCAGGGAAGGAGAATGTGACTGTGCTATGGTCAATCTTTCACAACACTTTTTCCAAAATCTTCAGGCAAGATTGATAAGCGCATTTGCTTTTTTTGCATGGTTAGCATGATCATCATAATGGGTCTTGGTCCCTTATCAGTGTTTGCAAGGGCATCCATTTTGGTACTGTTGCAGTTTTTAGCAAAGCAAGACCACCCTGCCTCCACAGGATTTCCCACTTCCCTATCTTCCTCCTTGGGACAGTGCCCATTCTTTCCCTTACCAGGTCTGCAACCACCAGAGTGCAATTCAGCAGGGTCATCATTAACTCTTTACTCATCCATGGGGATTCTGATTTTCATTGGGGTGGTGTTCTGGATGGGTCCCATTGCATCAAGGCAGCAAACAGCTGGTAACTGTTAGGTATAATAATAAAGTCAATTTCTAGTTCCTCCCGGATTCTATAACTTTACCTTTTCTCAATTGCATGTGCTACCTCTGCTAAGGCCTGCTGACTTTCCTCCGTCAGTTGCCGTGGGGAGTTTAAATCTGGATCCCCTTGAAGCTGCAAGAAGAGGGGTCGTAATTCCTCATTTGTGAGGCCAATCACTGTCTGAATCCACTTTATGGCTCCTAACAGCCTTTGTAAATCATTGAGCGTTCTTATTGGCCCAGTTCCGATTTTTACTCGCCGAGGTCGAATTTCACCATCTCTTATCCTCCATCCTAAATAATTCCAGGGGCTTACTTGCTGTACTTTTTCTTTTGCAATTTGCAATCCAGCTACAATTACTGCAGACTGTATTTGTTCAGAAACTTGCTCGACTGCTTTCAGTGACGATCCGCTAATTAAAATGTCATCCATATAATGATAGATTAAAATGTCTGGATTTCTCTGCCTAATCGGCTGCAACATTCTTGCCACTGTCATCTGACAAATCGTGGGACTATTAACCATCCCTTGTGGCAATACAGTCTAATGATACCTGCGCATGGGCTCACAATGGTTAAGAGAGGGCACAGAAAACATGAATCGAGGGGCATCCCGGGGATGTAATGGTATAGTAAAGAAACAATCCTTCAAGTCTATGACAATCAAAGGCCATCCTGCTGGCAACATAGCCGGTGAGGGTAATCCAGGTTGTAAGGCACCCATAGGCTCTATAACTGCATTAATCGCCCGTAAGTCGTGGAGCATTCTCCATTTACCATTTTTCTTTGGAATAACAAAAACAGGAGTGTTCCAGGGGCTGTTGGTTGGTTGTAAATGTCCCGCTGCTAATTGCTAATTGCTCTTCCACCAGCAGCTGTAGCTGCTGCAGCCGCTCTTTACGCTCTTACGCTATTTACGCCACTGGTCGACCCATACCGGCATGTCTGCACGCCAGCTGAGCTGCCGTTGTAAATTTGCACGCTCTAACATCTCTTTTACAAGTGACAAACCCATACCGATTGGGGTTGGGTGTATGCCATGAGATAGGGTATAGTTTCTAATTAACCATTGACTTATACACAAAATCACAGCCTCTAATAGTAACTACATTGCAAGCACACGTATTAAACACAGTCTGGTTATAAATTTCATTACTTAGCACGTATTTACACATTGTTCTAAAACACGCGCATTCTTTCCCTGCATAAGCTAATGCAGTTTGATTACTGCTCTGCGGATCGATCTCAAAATGGCACACGCCCTCCTTGTTATCAAAGCAAACATTGCTCGCATTAAGGACATCATAACTCTAAGCATGTACCACAAGAATCTGTCTAGTTTTTACAAGCTATAGATACGTACAGTTTATAACCCAGGATTTTCTAGCCAATAACCATAGAGTAACACCAGCTTACAAATTAAAAAAAATGCTTGAAACATTTTAAAATGCTTTGTTACACCAACAGCAAAGTGCACGGAGTTAGAAGAACACTAGAGCACCTTTTCATTTCAAAAGGTTTGGAAATATGTACAACTCTGATATAGTTTCAGAGTGCTCTCTACACCCATGGCCACTTCCCGCAACGCTTTTAAAGTCTCATATGGCAGCGGCTCTCACTGTGGTGGCATGTTCGGTCAGTACACAACTGGCATGGCCGTTAACATCTCTAAATCTACCTGCTGGACCGCCTCTCTCTTAAACATTTCCCAAAGATCTGACCCCTGATTCCCTCTTATGTCCCCATGATCCAGGTCTGGCGGATAAAGATCAGGTTCCTTCTCCGGGTCCACAGGGGTCAAACGGATCATCACTCGAGGGGTCAGCCACCCCCTCATATGGAGGTGCCGCAGTGGTGGTGTTTCTTTCTGGTCAGTCTTATCATTCGGAGGGGCCCACGCTGCCTTCAGGGTGAGCATAATCTGCCACCAGGTGGTCACATGTTTTACTGCGGCTGCATCACTGTGTTGAAAATGTTGCAGTTGAAAGCCGTAGTGGTAGTGGTGGTGGGGGGGGAAGGAGATATCAAAAAAAGTATCGGATTCACAAACAGTCTGTGGACTGTAGGTCCGATCACCTTCCTAGGAGCTAATCGAGTTCCCAAATAGTGTGATCCACTATAAGCTCGACCCTGGCAGTATCGGATTCACGAACGGTCTGTCAACTGTAGGTCCGATCGCCTCCCCCCAAACAAGTAGTCGAGTTCACAAACAGTATGATTTATTCAAATGCAACATTTACAAAGCAGGTTTCGGATGTCAGTACAGGAAATTCTCTACTAGAGCGTGGGGTTTTTAGCTAGCTCTGATGTACAAATGTGCAATCATCACTCACCCCAGAAGATGGGAGAGGGCTCTCAGTCTCGAGTCTCCTCAGGCGGCATTCTGACGCAAGGGGAGGAAAGGGGGATCAGCGCATCAACTGATCCAGAATTTATGATGGATTCTTCCCTCTCACTTCTTAGTCTCTTCAGGCAGCGTCCCAGCGCGAGGGGAGGGAAGGGGGATCAGCCTATCGACTGACCCAGGAGTTACAATGGTTTCTTCCCTCCAGACTTTTCATCCTTAGTTCACCTTTTATACTTTTCTTTACATTCAGGTGGAGCTTGAGTGACTAGAGTCATACTTAATATTGTTATTGATTGGTGAAAAAGTTTCTCGCTTTCATTTAAAGGTACAGTCAACCGAAAATCTAGACCGCATGCTCAGTGAGGGGTGGTCGTACCTCAGAGGTGGGTAACTTTTGGGATGGAGGTATGGTTTTCACATTATAATGAGCAAAGCTCAAGCAAAGTTCATCATTTGCCACCTTTGCTGGCTCAGCACCGGACTTGTTATCGTATATCTCTCATTAGACAGCCACTGTGCGGCTTATCAGCAGCCCAGCACAGGGAGTGCAACAGAGTTTGGCCGCGGAGCCTTCACCCCGCTCCATCCTCCGTTACTCCCTTTTGCAGCTGCGAGGAGGGCAGATTGCGTTGCCCAGGGAACCGTGGGGGAGCAGAGTCCGTGCATACCAACCATCCTGGAAGTGGCAACTGTGTAGCACCCCAAGCAGGCCTCTGTAATGCCAGAGCTGTGTTAGGCCCTAGTTTTCCTCTCAGTTCCTGCTTTCAAACAATTCTTCCACAAACACTCCTTCCACACTATCCACCCCGTGACTATAGTCACTCAAGCTTCACATGAAGTTGTTTAGGTGTTAATATTACATGCCCTAAACATGATGCAGTTAAGCGAGTGATTGCACATTGGTACATTAGACGTGGGAAGTTACAGGAAAGGCAGGGAGTCTAGTTCTACAAGAATATATATATATATACAGAAAATATTGCAGTTACAATAGTAAGTAATGCTTATAACAAACTTTGTATCCACCCCGTGACTCCAGTTACCATTGTATATTGAAATTTAGTCTCAAATTAGAGTCTTAGTACTTGGGACATCAATAGGGTCATCCACCTGTAAAGGGGTATAAGCGGTGAACTGAATCATCTTTATGTTAATAGCTTTCATTATAGTAGATTTTACACAGGATATTGCTATACTTAGGATAATTATCATCACAATGAACATCACCACATATTCTATCAAACTTTGGATCCAACCAGTGACACCAAATCCAAACCAACTAAACACCTTCGCCAGCCAGGTAGTGTTCATTGATTCCCGGAGTTCATGGGTGTCTTTCGCCACCTGTCGTATCTTCTCTGATTGGATATCCAGGTCCTGTGTAACATTAGGGATATAAATGCAGCAGTCGGTACTGGAGAGGTTTAGGTAGCCACAAAGTCCATTTTGGCGTAACAGCATCAAGTCCAGTGCCATCCGGTTCTGAAGAGTCATTTTTGATGTGGCTTGTAATTGTTGATTGAGCAACTGTATACTAGTATCGGTGGCATTAGCTAATTTTTCTACTTGATAGGCTAGCTTACTTAATCATAATCGCGTTTGCACAGTAGCACGACCAAATCCAAAAAATCCTTCCATTCCCCAGGCTATGCGGGTGGCTGCTCCTGGGTCCTGCCACCCTTCTACATGTCCTGACAGTTCTATTTTTGCCCGTTTTGCTCGAGCCATCCAGTGGGGTCGGAGGGGAGTTCTCCTCCACATGGGGCACAATGTTGGAAGGCCCAAGGTACACTGGAGTTCAGGTAATCCAGCCCATAAGGAGGTATACATATTGCCATCACTGCAGGCCCAGATCAAACCAGCCGGAGCGTCACCAGAAGCTATACGGCAATCATTACGAGGCACAAAGTCTTCACTTACTGATTTATATTTTATGCTGTGATTATGGCACAGACAGCCTATTTTTAGGGAAATGTAAACTGACCAATAGTGTCTGACCCAATCGTGTTGTTCCCAATTGGAGCAATTTATCACATTTTGGCAATACCACAACGCTGACTTGTTTGATACTGAGCCAAAAGAAAATCCTGGGCCAAATGGTGTAAAACCCCTGACGTCACGGAATTCTCCAAACCAAGAGCAATCTAATTTAAGTTTATGTTGAGGGGGACAATCTTGCCCTCTCTTCCACTGTATACACCAGGATGCATTTATAGGTTGACTGTATTGCAGAGTGGCGGTTGCTCGTCCCCAAGGTTTTAAATCTGTTGCTCCCCATAAAACCCAGTCACAGGGAAGAGTTGCAGTATTATTGTCTTCATAATAAGTGCAAATTGTCTTATCAATGGTAGAAAAATTAAATGGCTGACTAAACTGCACAGCAACTCGCTCTCTCTTTGGAGAATAAGGATTCACTATATGGAGAGTACCTGGTGTACTCCATAACCTCAGCAAGCTCCCTGCTATGTCAGTGGGAAGGATACCCATAGGAAGGGGGTCTTCTACAGATTTGGGTAGAGGCAAGCAAGCGGTAATACTAGATTCACTGAGAGCAGTTGCAAACCCCTTTATTAAAGTTAGGGCTAAGTTATCCTTCAAACCATGGGTGGCAGTCAGGGACGGATAAGGTTTGTGCATTGTCACTATGAGTATCTCCTTGATTCCAGTGCACTAAACATATCAAGCCAAAACATATCTTCCCAACGCAAGTTGGAAATATCATATTTGCTAACCCTAACTACAGCTCTATAACCCTATTACAAATATCTGATTTACAAATATCAAAACAACACTATGCAGGAAACTAACAATCCCGATGGATACTGAAGATCAGTATAGGAGAGTCCTTGGTTCCAGGTACAATTGTCCAGCATTCCGGGTTTTTGACATCCTGGAAAACAAAAGGAAGAATGCTCGGTCTCTGCCTTGACCGGCACAAATTGGATTGTTATTGATTTTGCAAGCATAAACAAGCAATTATATTTGGTCAGAAGTCGGGAATGATCCACCGACTGCTTATGCGGTGTATCTTCCCACTAGCATCAGTGGCTTCCTAGGCACATAGTCCTCGAGGTTTAGCCAAAATTAAAGGAACAACACCAATAGAGGGCAATTTTGCCATCACGGGCTGTCCCACCTGCATTTGAATAGGTGTATGCTTTTATGACTCTGAGGGCTCTGATAAGGTGGGAGCAGGTGGTCCTGTGGGACAGAAAGCTTGTATTTTGGGGCTTCCATAAGTTCCCCATCTGTTATTTACTGTGTAGACTGCTTGGGATAGCCACAGATCCCAGTTAGGCTGTGACACTTTTGCATGTTTCTTAATCATGCCATTGACTCTTTCCACTATACCATTAGCTTGGGGATAATAGGGAGTGTGAAACACCCATTTTATTCCTTCTTGTTTTGCCCAATCTTGCACTACAGTAGCAGTGAAGTGACTGCCATTATCACTTTGTATGCACTCTGGTGCTGGGAGGCTACTAAACCAGTCCTGCAGGGTTTTCACAGTATTCTCACCAGTGGCTGCACTTACTGCCGTAGCCATGGTTAGTCTGGATACTACTTCCACACCTACCAGGATATATTTTCGACCACGAGCAGGTCGTAATGGTCCTACATAATCGATTTGCCAGGTGCTCCATAAGACTTTGTTTCTTTGAATGTGCTGAGGGGGAGCTTGATTAGGATGATTCATTTTCAGTCGGAGTTGGCATTGAGGACAAGCTGATATGATTTCACTAACTAATGCTACTGACACAGGCCATCCCCGTGCCACACATTCGTGATATAGGTCATTTTTCCCCGAATGTCCCCTTTTTACATGCAACCATTCGATTAGCCTTTGCCACTCATCTCCTTCAGCAGCTACTATTTGCACTTGCGCTAACCTATCGACTTCCTCATTCCACTTAGTTGCGGGTGCACTAGTTTTTGCATGTGCCTTTACCCATCCTATCTCTAAAGGTCGGTGTCTGCTTACTTCCAAAAGTCTCTGCCAGTCACTTGTCCTCCACACTGGTACACGATTTACCTCCCAATTATTTGCTTCCCATTGACATATCCATTCTGTTGCTCCCTTAAATGTGGCATAGGAATCGGTATAAATTACCTCAGCTCCATTTTCCACAGCCAACAGCAGGGCTCGGAGTTCCCCGACTTGGGCGCTACCGTCACCCTCCTCAGTTACTGACTGTCCTGAGCTTATTTCCAGGGCTGCTGCCTTATAATTCCACCCCGTGCTTGTTCTTCGGGCAGAGGCATCAGTAAACCACACTCCATCCTTTTTAGAGGATACAGTGAATTCTGGAGCTACCTTAATAGGTGAAGGCTTATAAGGAAGACATAATGTTGTAATGTCTGAGCTTACTGGCTGTTGTAATTTGGAGGTCTTAGTTGGTCCTTCTTTTAGTGCTAACAAGTGGCTTATTCCTTCTAGATAAGCATACCATTTGCGGATCGTTCCCTTCTGTGCGACACCTTCAGGAGGGGGGGGCGCCTTTAAGGATAGGGCTTAACAATGGAAAAGGCCCCTGAACAATGATATCCTGTGAGGTTCGTAGTTTTTCTGCCTCTTTCACTGCACGAACTAAGGAGAGAAGTCCGTTTTCCCACTCAGAATAACGCTGCTCAGTCTCTTTAAAGGAGGTAGACGAGAAAAGCAGGGGTCGTGAAGGACCTGAAGCTCCTTTTTGAAAGATGCCGCAATAGGAGGCATGTTCAGAGAAACCCCATTCAGCCCGAAAAGGGTCCACTGGATTTAGGGGGCCTAACCTTTGATTGATAACTAATTCATCCTTTAGGGTTTTAATAGTTTCTGCATGGATCGGAGTCCAATCCCACGGTTTGTTCTTTCTCAGCAAATCATAGAGAGGACGGGCAATTACAGAGAACCCAGGAACATGTTTCCTCCAATATCCTAGTGTTCCCATTAGTTGTTGTAGTTCCTTCTTGTTTTGGGGTAGGCGTCCCTTTTCAATCTCTGTTAATGTATCGTCGGGCACAGCTACGGCTCCTGATACCCACAAAGCCCCCAGGAATTTAACTTCTTGTGCTGGACCTTGACATTTGGATGGTGGTACCTCCATGTCATGGTCTGTTAATAGTTGCCAAACAGTTTGAGCAGTTTCTCGTACATATTCTTTGTTGTTTCCACCTATTAGTATATCATCTATATATTGATAAATGCATATTTCAGGGGGTTTCTTTACTGTGGCTAGAAGCTTTGCAAGCGCATTATGTGCAATAGTGGGTGAGTGTTTATATCCCTGTGGCAATCGATTAAAGGTGTATTGTACACCATCCCATGTAAATGCAAACTGTGGCTTGTCTTTATCATCTAAGGATACCATAAAGAACATATCTTTGATATCTAGGATGGCTATCCAGGGGTGTGCAGCTGATCGTATAGCCGTGACAATCTCAGCTATGCTAGGGACTGCCGCTGTTAGTGGGCCGGTGTTATGATTAAGTTTTCTGTAATCAATTGTCATTCTCCACTTGCCATCCGGCTTCTTGACAGGCCACACCGGGGAGTTATACGGAGAATGTGTTCGGCCAATTATGCCTCGCTTTTCTAAGTCCACAATTACTTCAGTTATTCCCTTCTTTGCAGCTGCAGGCAAAGGGTACTGGGGAACATTGGTCACATGAGATGGGGGCAGGGCATGGGTTACTTCAAGCACTCCTACCGTTATGCTTTCCTGCTCCTTTCCTCCAAAATTCCAAACACTACCATTAGGCAGATACCATCGCTTTCCTCTAAGCACATCGTATCCTAGAATGTTCCCAGGGTGTGAACTTAGTACCACATCCACAGCTGTCATCCTCTTTTCCCCAGGCAACCATAATTGTGTCCTAGCAAGTGGGCATTTTTCTTTAGCACCTGTTACTCCATTAATTACAATATATTTTTGAGAGGGTTTAATTCCTAATGATTCTGCTTGCAACTTGTTCAGAACACTAATTTGTGCTCCAGTATCAATCAAAAATTCTAGACTAAGTTTTTTTGGACCAACAGGAATTGATATATAGGATTCTTTGTTTTCGGACCATTGAAAAATATGTATCATGCGGGTTGGGCGGCCCGAATCCCAATCCGCATTGCTTAGTTTTTTGATCTCCTAAACTCTTCACTTAGAGGAGCAAAGGGATTGTTTGTTCTGTCAGAGGCGGGGGCAGAGGGGGAGTTCTTGTCTTGTCTGCTTGGAGGAGGAGATTCAGTTGCTCTGCGTTCCAGGATTTCAACCAATTTTCTGATGCAGCTAGTGGATTGCCCCTGCAGCATAGCGCGGGGCACTCCTAAAGCTAATGCTTGACACCATAAATCGTTACGCAGAGGGCTGTTAATTTGATTTACTGATGCCGGCAGACCCTGAAAGGGTTCCAGTTCATGTTTTGGGTATGGTCGACCCTCCAATTTTCTCGTGTGAAATACCTTCCTACCTCTCCCTGATTGTTCTGATAGAGGCTCAAGGTCTGACCATGCCATCTCTCGTCCATAACTCACCATGTCATGTAACAGCTCTGCCCAAGTAGGAACGTGTGCTGGGGGGGCGTGAAGGTTCTGATCATTATGCTGTTGGGCCCAAATGACCCTTTCCTTTAAATTTTGCATATATATCTTTGCTGTGTCAGGCAGACCCTTAATAAGGGGCCTTAGGTGGACTGGGTCTACCGGAGCCATTAACGGAACATCAAAGCGTCCTCGGTCATACATTGCCTGAATACAAGCAGCTTTCTGCATCGCCTCTGATAAGTCAGACAGTCCCCTAACTTTGATTATTAGTGGCTCGCCTCTTTCTCTGGGGTCTATTCCCCCTGCCCAGTGAGCAACTCGAGCAGTAATAGATCGATTATCATCTGGGAACCCCTCATCTAGAAACACTCCTGGTCCCCAGAAGCCTAAAGATTCTTCTCTGTCTAACAATATTCTGTCGCCACCTGAAAGGGAAACTCTCCACAAGTATTCAGTTTCGGTTTCCCCAGGCTTTCTTGAAAATTTAGTCTGCAGTTCTCCTAATTCTGAACCTGAATAAGGAGTAGTCCGAACTGTGGTGCGGGGATTCCGACCTCGGGGACCTTCAGATGTTTCGGTCTTTATCAGCGGCCGAACAGCCACTAATTCTGAGGATTCTTCTTGTATCTCTTTATCTGGATCTCCCCATATGTCCCCGTCCCAGTCCTCAGGCTCAGTGTTAGTAATTAACTTTCTGATTTGCCGCATATTAGGGGGTCGGGGTGCCTGCATCAGCATTGTTTCAATTCGCTGCTCCAGTAACTGGGTACGTCTCTTTTCCTTCTCTACTTCATACTGCAAATGTTGAATTTCTGAATTCTTACCTTGATAATCTAATTTCAATTTCTCAAATATTTTATAGTCCTTCTGCGCCTGAATTAAGCAACCGCCTAGAATAGCACAAATAACACCCTTGCCTTTGCCGTCCTTAAACTTAGCATGGCATTCCTCCATTCTTTGCAAAACCTTTTCAGGATCTGACCAATTATCTCTGGCCCAATCTTCCCCACCTTCTGAGGGACCACATTTCTGTCTCCGTAGGAATTCCTTTATCGACATCCTGCCGACTACGCCAATTTTGTGTTGAAAATGTTGCAGTTGAAAGCCGTAGTGGTAGTGGTGGTGGGGGGGGAAGGAGATATCAAAAAAAGTATCGGATTCACAAACAGTCTGTGGACTGTAGGTCCGATCACCTTCCTAGGAGCTAATCGAGTTCCCAAATAGTGTGATCCACTATAAGCTCGACCCTGGCAGTATCGGATTCACGAACAGTCCGTGGACCGTAGGTCCGATCGCCTTCCTAGGAGCGAATCGAGTTCCCAAATAGTGGGATCAACTATAAGCTCGACTCTGGCAGTATCGGATTCACGAACAGTCTGTCAACTGTAGGTCCGATCGCCTCCCCCCAAACAAGTAGTCGAGTTCACAAACAGTATGATTTATTCAAATGCAACATTTACAAAGCAGGTTTCGGATGTCAGTACAGGAAATTCTCTACTAGAGCGTGGGGTTTTTAGCTAGCTCTGATGTACAAATGTGCAATCATCACTCACCCCAGAAGATGGGAGAGGGCTCTCAGTCTCGAGTCTCCTCAGGCGGCATTCTGACGCAAGGGGAGGAAAGGGGGATCAGCGCATCAACTGATCCAGAATTTATGATGGATTCTTCCCTCTCGCTTCTTAGTCTCTTCAGGCAGCGTCCCAGCGCGAGGGGAGGGAAGGGGGATCAGCCTGTCGACTGACCCAGGAGTTACGATGGTTTCTTCCCTCCAGACTTTTCATCCTTAGTTCACCTTTTATACTTTTCTTTACATTCAGGTGGAGCTTGAGTGACTAGAGTCATACTTAATATTGTTATTGATTGGTGAAAAAGTTTCTCGCTTTCATTTAAAGGTACAGTCAACCGAAAATCTAGACCGCATGCTCAGTGAGGGGTGGTCGTACCTCAGAGGCGGGTAACTTTTGGGATGGAGGTATGGTTTTCACATTATAATGAGCAAAGTTCAAGCAAAGTTCATCATTTGCCACCTTTGCTGGCTCAGCACCGGACTTGTTATCGTATATCTCTCATTAGACAGCCACTGTGCGGCTTATCAGCAGCCCAGCACAGGGAGTGCAACAGAGTTTGGCCGCGGAGCCTTCACCCCGCTCCATCCTCCGTTACTCCCTTTTGCAGCTGCGAGGAGGGCAGATTGCGTTGCCCAGGGAACCGTGGGGGAGCAGAGTCCGTGCATACCAACCATCCTGGAAGTGGCAACTGTGTAGCACCCCAAGCAGGCCTCTGTAATGCCAGAGCTGTGTTAGGCCCTAGTTTTCCTCTCAGTTCCTGCTTTCAAACAATTCTTCCACAAACACTCCTTCCACAATCACCATCTGCCATCTCCTCCTTAAGGCGCTTTCCGAGATCTTCCCACAACCTCTCGCTGGAATGTGCCTTCTTTCGTAAAGGTAGGCACCTTCTCCGGGATCCACTCTAAGAGAGTCACTAAATCTTTCCCGGCAACTTCGCGGTTCTGCTCTTGAGACATTCCGCCTCCCATGTTTCCCAAGTCGCTCACCTATATTTACGCAATGGGTGCACACTGGAGTTCTTCCGGCTCCGTTCCTGGTTCAACTGGGCTGTGCTGCTGGGTTCAGACTTTGTGAGTCTCCTCAATGTTTGTGCCCCACGTTGGGCGCCATTTGCAGCGTACGATGCGCATGGACTCTGGTATAATGAACCAAATACATTTTATTAAGCATCAGATAAAACTTATATACTGTACTAAACTGGATATTATTCCTTATTTGCAAAAAGCATGCGAAGTGCAGTTACTAAATAAGCCAATAGTATAAAGAATTATGTCAAAATTATCTAATAAGCTTCTTAATCACGCGCCAGCCGTGCGGTTGCAGTTTTCTTCTTTTTCTTGCTTTGTTCCTTATCTGTTGATAAGATGTTCTGTACTGCCATCCTTGAGGTTCATTAACAAGACAGCTGGACTGCCATCCTTGAGGTTGATTATCTGCTAACAAGGCATCCTGTACTGCTGTTCTTGAGGTAGGCCTCCACAGCTGTCGCATCATTCTTGTTTCCTATGCTAAACTGTTCTCCCAGAACAGCTGATCCACTCATGGCATGGGGTGGGGAGAGCGTATTTCGATTCTTGGCCCCTCCCCAGGCTCTATGGTTTAATACCAACCCTTGCCTAGCAGGGAAGAGACTAGAGTTCATTCTGGATTCATATGCTACAGTCGAGGTGGCTACCGCACGATTCACACGGGGTATCCCTTTCATCAGGGTAAGGGGCGCCCACTCTTTGGTCAACCCTCTATTGTTGAGCACTCTGATTGATTGGATCACCTGGACCTTCCCTGGTTGCAACACCCCAGCAGCTTCAAGAGTCCGGTATATAGCTTGATGGCAGTAGGTCACAAGTTTTCCCTTGACAGGCTGGTCACCCAAACCCCAAACAGGGGTTACATCACCCCTGTGCTTTTCTCGGTTCCCGTGCACTATTGTGACCTCCGCTCCCGTGTCCACCAAGGCGCGAATCATTTGTTTAGTTTTTCTCCCACCAATGAATGGTACACGTAACAAATGGCCGATTGTCTTGGCGAGCGATGTTACATTGGAACCCTTCGGACACTGGAGCTTGGCCACCCCCCCCCCCCCTATTTTTGTTTCTAGTGTCCGAGCTCCTCCTGAGGGGGAAAAACTGGTTCCAATCCCTCCTTTGATCTGAAGCATAACACCATCTGCTCTAAATCCTCCCACGGGTACAACCCTTGTGATCTATCAGCCTTAGACATTATTCCTGAGCATTGCTTGGCTGCCTGGACTGCACAGACATTATGTCAGCGTGCTAGCTGGCGTAATACTTCTATTGGTTTCCCATCAATTTCCTGTCTATCAATGCCTTTCTGTAACAGCAGCCGAAATAATCAAGCCCGCTCTCCAAGTCCCGGCCCTGTGGCATTTTCCTTTCTTCTTTGCCCATTTGGCAAGTTGGATTTAGGCTGGTTTAACTCCAATCCTTGTAAGTCCCCCATTTGCTGTAATTTTTCAATTACATTCTCAATAGGGTTTCCTTGTTCTGTCATCAGAACTGGAATTAGATAGGGACACCACGCTCCTGGGCATGCCTCCAACAACTTATTTCGCATTCTAGGTAACAGAGGTTGTCACAAATATAATTCTGGACTGTTGTATTCCACCGCAACCTTCATCGCTTCCGCCTTCAACATTTGGCAAGCCTGCTGTATCGTTACTCAGCAAGAGCTACATGGGGGCCAATGACCATCATTAGCGTACCGATTGGAAAGCCCCTCCACTACTGCGGCAGTGAGGCTTGTACCATTTGTTCCAGATGGGCTCAGGATTCGGCAATAATCACGCCAGAACGAGGTGACTACATCGAGCATTTATTCAGGTGAAAGCACATAAAAGAAGCAAAGTATGGATAACTACTCATGAGGTGATACCTGCCGGCGGGATACTGGACTTGAGCATCCTCTCAAGCTGGCAGATCAGAGAGAGAGTTGCTGACCGGCTCCTGCGGAGACAGCATGGGCCTCAGAGTTTGGAGTTTCTCCTCCCCGCTGCTCTCTCCGCACTGTTCTGCCTTATGCCCGGTGCATCCTGCCACGTCGGGTCAGTACGACCCAGGAGGCAGGCTGGTGGGGGGGGGAACAAACTCTGCCTTTAGTTATGCAACTCTCCCCTCTGGGTGCACACCAGTTGGGGGTTCCAGCCCTCACTTCAAGGGTCCTGCCTTCCTCCTCTTCTTCCTCATTTCCGGGTCTTTGGCCTCTAAAGCTAGTTTGGAGGATGTCTGCAGTTAAGTTGGCTGCAAGCCTGCTTGAGCGGTCAGGTTTTCGGAGGGGGCTGCCTGTGAACAGGGCTGAGCAGCTGCATCTGTGCTCCTTATCACTCAGCCTAGGCAGGCAAACATCTTCTTTCTCAAGGTCTGACCTCTGCTTCCCACAGGAGATTTTTATGACTCTACAGATCATAGAAATTTCCATCTCCAACATACCATTTTCGTCTACTCTCAGCAGGTCGTACTGTACATACATGTCATTAGTTATCCCCAAAACTTCGAGGCATCGACATTGTCAATCCTCACCGAATCGGCCCTTCTTCCATTAATCTTACCATCCAGGACTGCGGTTTTTCCCCTGGTTGTTGCCTGTATTTCGCTAGAAGATTCTTAATATCTTTGGGGGTAAAATCAGTTAGTTCATCCTGTCGCATCATTTTTCCTGGCCCTGCCTGCACAGTTTTCCTTCGTACTACCAGGGCGGTTTGCCTTTTTGGTTCGTCCCACGATGGGCCCTTCTCCTCCAGTATGGGGACTTCCTCGTCTGATTCCCAAATATCCCCATCCCAAGTGTCCAGGTCCCAGTCACGGTCGGTGATAATAGTCCGCACCGGGCTCCCCTTCTGCCCCCGTTTTCTCCCTCGCCTGTTCTTTACCACTCGTATCGCATACTGTGTCGCCAATTTAGCACATTTCTCCTCCAGGAGCTCCCTCTGATCATTCATCTCCAGCAGAGCCTGCCTCTGCAGCACCTGGGTGGCTCGGACTGCCTGTAATTGATCTTGGAGG